>NC_050068.2:142963723-143101215 GCF_009764565.3 Dermochelys coriacea
GAAATCAAACGTGAGTCAACTGAACAATTATTTTTTTCTGAATTTTACTGTTAGGTTTTAAAGAAATAGATAATTTAAAACTGGAGGACATTCTTGCCAATATTTTATATATCTATACTATCTCACACACACACCCTACTTTCGAAGAACATGACAGTTGCAAAATCAAGCATTCCGAAGTTGGGAAGTACCAGAATTCAGGTTGTCCGTGCAACCTTAAATTGGCCTCCTTTTGCGTATTCATTATGATACTGTCTTTAATTACATGATCACATACTAGTTTTAACAAAAGGCATCTTGGGATATTCCATGCACAGGACAGATGGTGCTCAGTTAAGGAGCAGCTGTTCAATATCATGTTTTCTCGTACAATATTTGTCCCAGGCCTTATTTATTGCACAGTGTTCAAACCTTGCTCTGAAGACAGAATTATTAATTTACTCATGGGCTTTTCTAGGGTGCTTATCACTGAAGCATCTGAGGGTCAGCCTCACAATAATACGTAGGTGCCTCACTGTCTCTTTAGGTCCCTAAGTTCAACGTTAGGGCACCACTGATATTTTCAAAACCACCGCTCAGCAGCCACCTAATGGCACAGGTGCCCACAGTCAGTGATGAGCTGCTACAATCTTAACAACCGGTTCCCTCCTCACCCCACGAGGGGGTCGTAGCCCACCCCAGCCTCCCGGGGACTCCTGCCCCATCCAACCCCCCTGCGTTCCTTGACACCCCCCCCCCGGACCCCTGCTCCATCCACCCCCATTTCCTGTCTGCCCCCAGAACTGGGCAGGAGGGTCTCATGGGCCACCGTAGGGGGTGCCCACCCCACCCCTAAGAGTCAGAGGGACCTGCCGGGGGGCAAGGTGGGGAATCCCGGTGGTGCTTACCTGGGGCAACTCACAGAAGCATCCAGCAGGACCTTCTGGCTCCTAGGGGTGGGGGAGCGTAGCTGGGGGGGGAGCGGCCACTTCCCCCACCGATCATATCAAAAGTGGCACTTTAGGCGCCGACTCCGTGGGTGCTCCGGCCCCGGAGCACCCACGGGGAAAATTTGGTGGGTGCAGAGCACCCACCGCCAGCTCCCCGCCCTGCGCCTGGCCCCAGCTCACCTCTGCTCCGCCTCCTCCCGTGAATGCGCCGCCCCACTCTGCTTCTCTACCCCTCCCCCGGCTTCCCGCGAATCAGCTGTTCGCATGGGAAGCCTGGGAGGGCTGAGAAGCAGGCGGCGGGGTGCTCAGAGGCCCAGGGAGGCGGAGGTGAGCTGGGGCGGGGAGCGGTTCCCCTGCGGGCCCCCCCACACCCGGGTTACCTGCTGTGGTGCGGGCGGCCCTCCTCGCGCCCCCCCCGCCCCAATTCACCTCCACTCCGCCTCCGTCTCCCTGGGCCTGAGCGCGAAGCCGCCGCCCGCTTCTCCGCCCTCCCCGGCTTCCCGCGCGAACAGCTGATTGGGGAGGAGGCGGAGCGGAGGTGAGCTGGGGCCGGGCGCAGGGTGGGGCGGGGAGCTGCTGGTGGGTGCTCTACACCCATCAGATTTTCCCTGTGGGTGCTCCAGCCCCAGAGCACCCACAGAGTCGGTGCCTAAGGCACCACTTTTGGCCTGTTGTTAAATTTAGAAGCCCTTTTAGAACCGGTTGTCCCTCGTGGGACAACCGGTTCTAAAAAAGCTTCTAGATTTAACAATCGGTTCTAGTGAACCGGTGCAAACCGACTGGAGCTCATCACTGCCTACAGTCTAGGTGCCTTTGGGTATACTACACTACAGATGCTACAGTGCCATAGTATAGTCATTTGCTACAATGACAGTAGGGATATTTCCATCACTGTAGTAAATCCACCCCCTTGAGAGGCAGTAACTAGCTAGAATCATAGACTTTAAGGTCAGAAGGGACCATTATGATCATCTAGTCTGACCCCCTGCACAATGCAGAACACAGAATCTCACCTAACCACTCCTGTAACAAACCCCGACCTATGTCTGAGCTACTGAAGTCCTCAACTCGTGGTTTAAAGACTTCAAGGTGCAGAGAATCCTCCAGCAAGTGCCCCATGCTGCAGAGGAAGGTGAAAAACCCCCAAGGCCTCTGTCAATCTGCCCTGGAGGAAAATTCCTTCCTGACCCCAAATATGGCAATCAGCTGAACCCTGAGCAGGTGGGCAAGATTTACCAGCCAGACACCCAGGAAAGAATTCTCTGTAGTAACTCAGGTCCCACCCCATCTAACATCCCATCACACACCATTGGCCATATTTACCGCTAATAGTCAAAGATCAATTAATTGCCAAAATTAGGCTAGACTTCTGTTTGCTTGTAACCCCCATCTACCTTTATTCCTTATACTTGGCATCACTTAATCTTCTCTCTGTTGGATTAAATAAACTTGTTTTACTTTTGATCCAAACCAACCCAGCGCTGGGATTGAACTGAGGGTGTATGTCAAAGCCCAGTTACATTAACGAGCTGCAGTGTATTGACTCTGTAAAGACGCAATGAACTTATTAATGTCTGTGAGTGTCCCAGGAGAGGGCTGGACATGACCCAAGCAGGTGGACTGGGGTAAGTCTAGGACCAGGGGCAGGGTGTTGGAGTCACTCTGCAAACAGTAACCGGGCAGTGGAAGCCAGGCTGTGACCCACATGCTGGAAGCTGGGATCCGGGCAGTGAGTCAGAGCGGCAGAGCACTAGAGGCCCCGAGAACTGCAGGGCAGGTGAGGACAGAACCCCCCACTTGTCTGGGTTGAACCCCAAAACATCACAGTGTCGTTAATGGGCTACGCACTGTGCACGACCCAATGAGAGAGACAGCC
Organism: Dermochelys coriacea; assembly: GCF_009764565.3. Lineage (NCBI taxonomy): Eukaryota > Metazoa > Chordata > Testudines > Dermochelyidae > Dermochelys > Dermochelys coriacea. The sequence continues at coordinate 142,966,529 of NC_050068.2, forward strand.
CCTGCCCTGAGGAGCTCACAGTGTAAAGGGACAGATAATGCCAACCAGGAGAGCCAGAGGGGGGCTGCAGGCCCAGGGCTACATTGTGTCCTTAGGAGGAGGAGGCACCAGGCGTTAAGAGAGCGCTGCAGACTCTCAGCTCTGCACATCAGCACTGCCACCTGAGCTGGGCCCAGTCCTGCAGAGGGCAGCACTCGTGCCGAACAGCCCTAGCACGAGGGGCAGTGCAAGGGCAGGGGACGTATCCCTGCCACACGCACGGCCAGCCACACAGGGCTGGGGGACATTCCCCCCTCTCCCAGGCTGGCCCTGGGCTTATCCCCAGAACCTCGCTCTCTTCAGCACCCGATGCCGGTGGCAGCACTTGGCCGACGCTCGCTGTGCCCCTTAAAGGAGGGCTTGGAATGAGGAGAGGGGAGCCTGAAACACAGGGATGGGGCGCCAGGAGCAGGAATGACGGGAAGTAAGCTGAGGCTCCACCGGCTTGGATGATAGTCAGACGTTCTCCACAGCATCCCTGCAGCTGGGTTTCGCCACCTTGGCTGCCCCCTGGCTCCCTCCCCTGAAGCTGCACCAACACTGGAACAGCAGGGAGAGAATTGCTGACAGGCCACAGAAGTAGTCTTCCATTGACCTAGTGGTGTCTCTTCTGGGTCTTAGGTCAATTTAACTACTTCTCACTGGAGTATTAATTTGTGACACCCCTGAGTGACACAGCTAGGATGACCTAATTTTTAGGTGCAGGCAAGACCTGAGTTTCCACCAGCAGGTACATATATGGAAAGCCACCTAGATCCTGCCACTGCTCCCAGCTAACAAGCTGCTTGGCGCCCCTGCTCATGCCTGATGGAATTCTCTAAATGCGCCTTCCCTAGCCTAGCTTACCTGTGGGGCCTGATTCACTGGGCATGCTCTGAGCAGCACGCCTAACCTGCACAAAGGACAGCAGAGGTGAGTATGTGAGGAATTGTTGGAGTGACTGGCTGGCTGTATCCCAGCATATCCAATAGCCCTGTGCAGTGGCGGATTAATGATTTTGCCACCCCTAGGCCCAGAAATAATTGCTGCCCCCCCCACCCCAGCTCCCCTCTGCTTCGCCTCTGCCTTCTTCCCCGAGCTTGCCGCCGGGTCCTGCTTCTCCCCACTCCCTGCCAATGCTTGTGCGCGAAACAGCTTCATGAAGGAGGGGGGAAGAGGGGAAACGCGGCGCGCTCAGGAGAGGAGGCAGGGCTGGGGCAGGGATTTGGAGAAGTGGACCAATAGGGGCAGGGAAGGGGTGGAGTGGAGGGGGCAGGGGTGGAAGGCGCGAACCGGCACCAGGGGAAGCGGCCCCTGGCTGCAATTACAAATTTTCCGCCCCTGCAAATTTTCAGCCCTAGGCCTAGACCTTCTCGGCCTAGGCATTAATACACTGCTGGCCCTGTGGTTAGGGCACTCACCTGGGACTTTGCAGCAGGGACTTCAACCCAGATCTCTCATATCCCATGTGACTTCCCTAATCAGCAATTTGTTTAGTAACCTGGGGTAGGGCTCTCTATCTCTTGCATTGAAGCTGTTCTGCTTTGTATAACTAGTTAAATATTTATTGGAGTTAGGGACTTGATAAACCTGGCTTGCCCACATCCCCAGTGAGTGCTTTAGCCACAGGTTATAGAACCATTCTCTTGCTTGTCCTTTCTCTCTCTCTTAATGTATATATAATTATTTAATACAAAGTGTAACGGGTCCAACAGGAGAGACTGAGAAAGCTCCATCCTAGAATAGCCAATATCCTGGGGCATAGGGCACTGAGAGAGGTTCAAGGACTTACTCCATATCAGGCAGAACAGAGATTTTAATCACAGGAGTGCTTTAACCCCTGGGTTATTGGATCTGGGTAAGTGTGTTTCTTTTGAGAGAAAGGGCTGACCTGATTTAGGCATCTATCTCTAGAAGAGGGTTCATAGCTGAGAATCCTGAGCAGAGGTAGGTGCCTCTCTTCAGCCTGTAATGCAAATAATTACTAAGTACTTTGTGAGCCCTAAGGCCTACCCTGATGAAGTGAGCTGGAGCTCACGAAAGCTTATGCTCAAATAAATTTGTTAATCTCTAAGGTGCCACAAGTACTCCTTTTCTTTTTGTGAATACAGACTAACACGGCTGCTACTCTGAAACTCTTTCCTCTGCATTTCTCGCCTGCTAGCTCAGGCAGCTTCTCGTTCAGCCTGTTGGTTTCTGAAAATCCCTAATTTGTGCATCTAACTCTTCCCATACTTTGTAGGGAGAGACTGGGTGCCTGCATTTCAATGGACAGCCGGGAACCTAGGATTAAGTGTGCCAGTGCTCACCATTGCAACACCTAAGTATCTTTTGGATTTAGCCCTACATCTCTTTTGAAATTCCACCCAACAAAAAAATAAAATGCAAATACATGTGTATATAATGAATATGTATGATTGTATCCCTCTCCTCAGCACCCACCATGTATCACTTGTCTTTTTAGATTGTAAGGCCTTCAGGCTGGGGAGTTTTGTACATATATATGTTTGTACAGTGCCTAGCACAATGGAATCCAATTTTACTGGGCTTCTGGGACCTACAATATGTAGATAGAAGAATACTTACATACTTGCTAATGGTCAGCAGGTTCAGCCATTAAAGTCAGGAGCTTTGCTGTTGAGTTCAGGTCATTGTCAGGCCCTATATGGTTATTGACACGTACACTATGGTTCCCAGAACTATAGAAAATTCATGCAGATCAACAAAATATGTGGCTTGCTATTGCAACTTTGAAAACTTCTGTATTGACTCATTCTTAGTTACAAGAACATTGGTAAGTTGGAGCAGATTGACATAGGATAGTTTCTGAACAGACCGTGGGCAACATCCTATTTCCCATTACAGGCAAAGCATGACTCATCTGTTTGACTTTTCAGAGCCTCTAACAGAGATCCTAAATGTTGTCTGTCTAGCACAACCCCCCTCCTGTGAAAGAGCCAAAAAGGAATTTATTTCCCCACAGCATATATATGCATTTGCCATGCTGAAAGATTCCCTTATGAGCTTTCTTAGTGTGCTCCTCTGAGTCCCACAGACAGACTAGTAAAATACTAGAATAGTATAGACTATTTACTAGAATAGTAAAAAGCCAAGAAAAGCTTTCTTGATTTCCCTCCTGCCCTTGGAACATTATAAAATATCAACATTTACTTATTTGAGCCTTTCATTCACCTTAATTTGGCCAGGTTGCCTATACCACTTTCCATCAAAAATACAAATACGGGATATTATAACTCTTCATCAATGTTTTTCATGTGGTAAGAAGGCATCCACAAATGGTCCAATTATATTATATTTGAATAGTGGGGAGGAGGTTGGAGAAGGAGCATTTTTATAACTACTGTGATCTTTGGCCAAAATTTTAAAGCTTGGATGCCTAAAATCCCTTTGTGAAACTGAATGTATCACAAATATTAATGACTTTATTTTCACAACATTCCATGAGATCAGAGGTTATTATTATTATCCCCATTTTACAGATAGGGAACTGAGACACAGAGAGAGTAAAGTCAAAAGTATCCATTAATTTTGGGGACCTAATTTGAAATGCCTATGACCTGATTTTTCAGAATACATTACATAGCACTTTCTATATTGAAAGCACAGCTTCCATTGATTTCAGTTGCTGTTGTGAGTGCTCTCCACTTCTGCAAATCAGGCCCCAGGGTCTCAAGTCAGACACCCAGAAAATGAGACATACTCAGTTAGTAACTGCCTCTGAAAAGTTTGGTTTAAGTGATTTTGGTAGTATCACACAGGAACTCTGTGGCAGAGGTAGAATCCAATTCTCCAGAGCAGCATTCAATGGTCTTAACCATAAGACCATCTTTTCTCTTCCTGCAATCCTTCACCTCATTCACTACACACCTTCTAAATTCTGTAAAATAATTAGGTAGGGGTTTTACAAACAACATCTTTCCTAGACAACCCTGATTCATCCCCAGATCAGATCAATCTTGTGAGTGAAAGAGACCAGGGTCCTGTGAAAAAAAGTAGTATGTGATCATGTAATTAAAGACTGTATCATAATACATACACACCAGAGGGCCAAATGAAGGTTGCACAGGCAAGTTCAGTTTTGGCATTTCCTAAGTTCTGAATGCCTGACTTTGCAACCTTAATGTTCTTTTAACATATATATTTGTGTGTGTAGATGAGTGATTTACTAATTTAAAAAAAATCCTGGATAACAAATTCCATCATGAGGCATGATATTGACTCCCCCCACTCTCCCTTTTGAGTCATCAACAGGGTTGGAACCTTTAGATCCACCACCCAGACCTCTGCTACTTGAGCTGATGGAGTAACCAAAAGCAATAGTAGGCAGTTGTTATCCTCTCTGTGGACCAGCACTAAAGGGGGATGAGACGCACACACTTTGATAGTGGGTTTCACAGATATTTACTGACAGCAGAGAAATGGTGAGACTCAGGCCAGGACTACACTTCAGACCTATATCAGTATAACTCTGTCATGCAGGGGTGTGAAAAATCCACACCCCTGAGCGATGTGGTTATACCGAACTTAAGCTCCCATGTAGACAGCACTATGCCACTGGGAGAGCTTCTTCTGTCAATATAGCTACCACCCCTCAGGGAGGTGGGTTAACTACGCCAACAGGATAGCTCTCTCCCATTGGCATCAGAGCATCTTCACTTAAGTGCTAGAGCAGTGCAGCTGCACTGATGCAGCATTTTACGGGTAGACTTGCCTTCAGGAAACTTGGGTTCCTTTCCAGGTTCTGTAGAGGAGTGTTCTCCAGTGGGCACAGACTTTTCTGCCCATTCTCCCTGAGCTTGACCCCTTCTGTTCCATTCCCTCAAACCTATTCCTGTCTCAGTCCTTTCTGTTCTGGCTCCTCCTCCCAGTCCAATTTAACTCACCTAGAAGTCCCCATCTCCACTCCACAGACTTCTGACCATAGTCCCAGTCTCATGTCCCAGCAAATCCTAGTCTCACCCCTCCATATTTCCCAGTTTCCCCCCTAACCCCCAGGGCCAGTCTCCTTGCTCAGCCAGTTCCTGTTCCTCCCCTTCCATCTTCTCATGTGATCTCTCTCCCACACCCTAGCTTCCAGTCAACCACAGCCCATCTCCACTGGCTCCCACTTCCAATCTGCCTCCCCAGGCTTTTCGTCCAATCTCAGTGTGCCCTCCCCCACGCATCCCATGCTCCTTGTCCTAGTCTCTTTGCCCAGCTAGTGCCAGTTCCCACCTACACCCTGGATCTTCATCTCCTGGTCCTCCCTCCAACCCACTCATTCTCAGTCCCAGTCTCTCCCAACCCTAACTCCCAGTCGCAGTTTCATTCTTCTCCACTGCAAGCCTCTAGTGCCAGCCTCCCACCCCAGACTCCTTGTTCCAATCTACTCCCTGCCATCCCTCCCTCAAGTCTGGCACTTGTCCTCTTTCAATTTCAGTCAGGCAGCTTGCTCCTCCACTCTGCCTGGGCCTAGCAGGGACATCACAAAGAGCACAGGAAAGACAGTCTCCCTGCTCTGAGTTCAGGTGCCAGCATTAGGAGCTGAAAGGGTCACAGAAGCCTAGAGCTGCAATTGCAGGGAAAGTCCTGCTCAGCCCTCTGCTGTTCCAAGCTGGAGCATGCTGTATGGATGGAACCTTCAGAGATTTTAGCTACTAAAAACTAATCACTCTTACAGATCCCGAGCAAACTACAATTTCTCAAAAGTCTTGTAATTTGGCCAAATTTGGGTGGAGTTCCATGGGGATGGTAAAGGCGTATCTCTGACACAATGGCCCCCCAGCCAAATTTCAAGTCCTCACTCTAAAGCCTGGGGGCACTTGAGCTTTTCAAAGAAAAGGTTGCCAGTGTTTTTAAACATTGGCAAAACAATTTATTTCCCCCTAGGCTCATTCTCTGAAACATCTGAACCATATTGGTTGAAAATTTCTAGAAAAGTTCAGTCTAAGGCAGACATCCAATATGGGAAATTTCAGCCCCTGCAGTTAAAATTCGGCAAAATTATAAGCAACTGAAAAACAGAGTCTTATAATGGGAAGTGTCTGGCAACATTAAATAGGTGGTGACTACCAGCCATGCCAATAATTTATACACAGAGATCAAGTGGCTTGTGCAAAGTCACAGAGGAAGTTTGTGACAGAGATTTATGTGACACTATGCCCCCATATTCTTCATGAAGATATTTTATGATATGATTATGGCATAACTATGATGTATTTTATACAAGATAGGTCATGTGAGGTATCACTGAAAAGGATATGATTTACTGAATATGATCATCCTACTTGAATGCATGTATCATTTTGGTATCTGAAGTTAGGAATATGGTCTATGCATCTATTACAAATGTGTTTAGCCTGGGGGAACGCCCACTAGACAGAATGCAATCAGTCTAGATGGCTGGCTGGGAAGGACCATTAAAATGAGCAGTATTCCTTCTGCTTTCCCTAAACATATTCCATACGGTTTTGCATCTGCCCCAAGTGCCTTCCAAAAATGATGTCATTGATTCTGAAGAATCAACATGAAGTTCAGTGCTATCTGGATGATATTATCGTGTTAGAAATACTTCTGAGGAGCATGACAATAACCTGCAGTCTGTACTAAACTGAACTCTACTTTCTGGGGCATACAATTTCACAGGCTGGACTAAAACCTGGTCTAGATCATATCCTGGCAATTTCAAATGCTCCTCCTCCAACAGATTTGCAAACCTTACATTCCTTTTTGGGTCTTACCTCCTGGTATGCAAAATTCATTCCCAATTATGCTTCTATCATTGAACCGTTACGATAATTACTACAAAACAGTGAAAGACTTGATTGTACATAGTCCAGTACTTGCAATATTTAGTCCTGCATTGCCCACAATTGTAACTACTGATGCTTCTGATTATGGCCTTGGGGCTGTCCTCACACAACTTCATGAGGACAACACAGAGAGGACTGTTGCATTGCTTCACTAAGTAATGCTGAGAGAAAATATTCTACAGTCGAAAAAGAAGCACTTGCTTGTGTCTGGGCTACTGAAAAATGGAGAACTTACCTGTGGGCTGCACGTTCAAGTTGCACACAGACCAGAGCCCTTTGACGATGTTGCTCACCATGAAAGGACTGGGAAGAGCAGGATACCGTATTGCTCGATGGTCTGCAAGACTATTCTCTTTCAATTATGAACTGGAATATAAGCCTGGAAACCAAAATGTGGTCGCTGATTGCCTTTCTCGCCTGCCTTTGCCTTTGTCTTCACCAGATGGTCCACCGAAGGATGAGGATGTAGTGGTTGTGCTAATTACAAGCACTCTCACTGAAGTTACAAGAGAACAATTTCAAGCTGCTTGTTCAGCATGTCCAATTTAACAAAAATGACGGGAATTTCTGACAAAGAGATGGCCCAGTCAGCCTAAAAACCTTGACCCAGTTTTGCTGCCTTATTTTAGAGTTTGGGATGAACTTTCTTTGTTTGATGGCTGTGTGCTACGAGATACACACCGGCTCCTTCTGCCAGAATAATTACAGTCAAAATTCATACATCTGGAACACGATACTCATCAAGGAATTGTCCGAACCAAACAACAACTATGGGATCTGTATTGGTGGCCAGGGATGGACTCTCAAATTGAAGCACTCAGAAAATCCTGTGTCACTTGCCAAATGCATGATAAGACAGCAGTGACATGTACTCCTCCATTACAGCCTGATCCTCTTCCTGAATCTGCATGGCAAAAAGTGGCAATTGATATTGTAGGACCTTTTGATACTGCTCCAATTGACTGCTGTTATGCCATTACTTTAATCGACTATTTCAGTAAATGGCCTGAGATAGCGTTTACATCGCAAATCTCTTCTGCTACAGTAATTAAGTTCCTCTCTTCAGTTTTTAGCAGGGAAGATAACCCCAAAGAACTGGTTTCAGATAATGGTAGTCAATTTACTTCCCTGGAGTTTGAAACTTTTCTAGCAGAGAGGAACATTTTACACAGAAGGTCATCCCTATATTACCCTCAAGCCAATGAGGAAATCAAACGGTTTAACAGAAGTTTGAAAGAGAGTTTACAAACGGCTAAACAGGAAGGGTGATTGTGGATACCATTCACTACTGATTTCCTGGAAGCATATCGGGGCTACACGACATGCCACAACACAAAGACCACCCGCAGAGTTACTCCATGGGAAACAGATGAATACTAAACTGAATATTGCCAGATTGTTAAAGGCACGACCTGATGCCCCAAACAAGGATGATGTGAGGAAAAACAGTTGAACAGAATCAAGCAAAGTTTAAGGCTTTCACAGACAAGCGGCAGGGTGCTAAGGAACCAAAGTTTGAGTGTGGTTCCTTTGTTAGAAAACAAAAACCTGGAATTTTACGCAAAGGGGACCATAAATTCACAGCTCCTCTTAAAATCATAGAAAAGAAGGGACCTTACACCTATTGACTTTCTGATGGGCGGGTATGGAATGCTTCTTATCTTGCACCTGCCTATGCACTGAGAGGAGATTATGCCAACACCCGTCTGCATTGGATGACTTCACCGTAGTACCAACACAACAAGACATTGCACTGGAACCGGGGCTTGAGATATGGCCTGTCAGACCCAGACCACTACCTGTCTGGACTAGAGACTATGTTATGTAGTATCCTCAGTGTTTTCAGTGTAATATTTCTGCCAACAGTATAGTGTCTTGTTTTATATTTGTTCCTGTGGTTAGAATAATAATGTTTATTTTAATTGGGAGAGTTTCTTAAGAGAGGAGGGAATGTGGTGTTTAGATGTTGCTTGTAATGATTCGAATTGGGAGCACTGACTTTTGGGAATCTGAAAGGACAGGAAGGAGTGGGGAGGAGTTGAGAGGCTGGGAGAAAGCTACAGAGGGTGCAGCAGTAGCTTGGTAAAGAGGTTTCCACTTTGAAAATAAAGTCCTGTTGAAGCTTGTTAGTACCTTGCGTGGTTGATACAACAAGAGCCTTACTGGTAAGCCTTCCTGAGGACATTACAAACAGCCTCTGTCTCATGGCTGCTATGGCCTTACAGAGGCATGTGACCAAGTCACTTGCTACTGGACTCCATCATAATATTAGTGTTTTTCCATTGACCAGGTGTGAGAATCAAACAGTGAGACCCAGGGTTCCTGCCATATGCTAAAGCTATTTGAGGCAGGGGAGTGACATCATTGTGGTTCATTCTTCGCTGACTCTGCACCCAAGATGACTGTTGTAAACACTGAAGAAACAAAGCATGAACTGGGGGAGAAGGGCTGAACCCAGGCTAGAGAGTTTGTGAAAGGAATACCTGGAGTTTTAAGCTGCAAGCTAGTGTAGCTTGCCCTCAAGAATCTCTGCAAGCTGCTTTAAAACAACATTTAGGGTGAGAATTATCTACTTATAGCCAATTTCTTTAGTATATTAAACTTAGATTGCATTTTGTTTTATTTACGAGGTAATCTGCTTTGGATCTGTTTGCTATTTCTTATAATCACTTAAAATCTATCTTTTGTCTTTAATAAACTTGTTTTGTTTTGTCTAAGACCAGTGTGTGGAAAACATTACTGGGAGGGCAGGGGGAAAGCTGTTGCATATCTTCCTCCACATTGAGGGAGGGGGCAAATTTCATGAGCTTACACTGTACAGTTCCCTGTGTAGCACAAGACAGTATAATTTTGGGTTTGCCCTCCAAAGGGGCAGGGTGCACTTGAGTAACTGGGCAGTTCCTTAGCTGAGCCTTCCCATGCAGAGCTGATCTCAGCATCTGTGTGTTTAGCTGCAGCTGGGTGTGTCCCTACCTGTATGTGTGCTAGTAAAGTGCAGTCTGAAGCCTGGGAAAGGGCTTGGCAGACTGGCCTCAGCAGTAGAGTGTAAAAGGAGCCAAGGCTGGTGGGTCAGGTGGACTTGGTGGTACCCCACTTTCCAAGTGGCACCCCGAGGGGGAGAAAACCTGTCACAACTTGAATAGTAAAAAAACCCAAAACCAATAAGTACTTGTGGCACCTTAGAGACTAACAAATTTATTTGGGCATAAGCTTTCATGGGCTAAAACCCACTTCATTGGATGCATGCAGTGGAATATACAGTAGGAAGATATATATATATATATACATAGAGAACATGAAAAAATGAGTGTTGTCATACCAACTCTAATGAGACTAATCAATTAAGGTGGGCTATTATCAGCAGGAGAAAAACAACTTGTAGTGATAATCAGGATGGCCCATTTCAAATGGTTGACAAGAAGGTGTGAGTAATAGTAGGAGAAAAATAGCATGGGGAAATAGTTTTTACTTTGTGTAATGACCCATCCACTCCCAGTTTTTATTCAAGCCTAATTTAATGGTGTCCAGTTTGCAAATTAATTCAAATTCTGCAGTTTCTCGTTGGAGTCTGTTTTTGAAGTTTTTTTGTTGGAGAATTGCCACTTTTAGGTCTGAAACTGAGTGACCAGGGAGGTTGAAGTGTTCTCCGACTGGTTTTTGAATGTTATAATTCTTGACGTCTGATTTGTGTCCATTTATTCTTTTGTGTAGAGATTGTCCTGTTTGGCCAATGTACATGGCAGAGGGGTATAACTGGCATATGATGGCATATATCACATTGGTAGATGTTGAGGTGAATGAGCCTTTTATGGTGTGGCTGATGTGATGAGGTCCTATAATGGTGTCCCCTGAATAGATATGTGGACAGAGTTGGCAACGGGCTTTGTTGCAAGGATAGGTTCCTGGGTTAGTGGCTCTGTCGTGTGATGTGTGGTTGCTGGTGAGTACTTGCTTCAGGTTGGGGGACTGTCTGTAAGCGAGGACTGGCCTATTTCCCAACTTGAATAGTGTTTGTTTATATCTGACAGTGTGCTTGGTACTTTACAGTACCAACAATAAAGACCACAGTGAAGGACAGTGTCTTTGATCCCCTCTGAAATTAAAGCCAAGTACCTGTCTTAAAGATTGTATAACTAAAAAAATATACTTCTGATGGGAATTATTTTTGCTATCTCTTGATTTTATACACCATCTATCACCATAGCATTTAAGCATATATGGCCCAGATCCACAAAGGCATTTAGATGCCTAATTCTGATTGATTTTAATGGGAGTTAGATGCCTAAATACCTTGAGGATCTGTGCCAAAGTCTTTTTGCAGGCAACTCTGCGTGGGCACCATCTACTCCAGCTATGTCATGTAAGCAATCTGCAGAACATTGTGACAGGCTATTAAAAGGTGCAGTGATATCAGGTAGTATTAGCACTGAGATGGGGCCTCCATCCATTGCCACTGCTGTATTTTCGGCCTCAACATTTCAAAAGTCCTGAGTCAGGCCTAAAGAAGTAATGAGATTGGCTTAAAAATCATGAGAATGACTAACTATAATAAAAATTGTGTTATCTTATGGTTTCTGAGCCTTTAGGGTTCATGCATTCAAGTTTTTCTATACAATCATGAGGAATAGCAATTTACTTAAACAAAAGGAAAGCTTAGATTCTCAAGTAATCACTGGAGCTGGGACGTTAAGAAAAACACCAAATATCAGGAGACACGCAATAAGATTGCAAGAGTGGCAATGCTGCATTATATGATGCTTTAGTGCTACTAGGATTGTCTCCATAGAGGTTTACAAATTATTATTATTTTTTAATAATAATAATTAAAAACAGTTTCTATTTCGACTACCTAAACTTTCTATATGAGGAAAGATCTCTATTCTATTTCTTCTTATCAAAGGACCTAAAACCTTGTCAGGTCTTTTGTAATTATTCCAGTTATTAAAATCTGGTAAAGTCTCTAGCACTTACCTGGAATAATCTGATACACAGTGAAAGTCCTGTAACCATAAGTATGTATTTAGTACAGGGCTGTCAATTAACCACAGTTAACTCATGTGATTAACTAAAAAAAATTTAATTGTGATTAAAAAAATTAATTGTAATTAATTGCACTTATAAAAATATAATACCATTTGAAATATATTAAAAATTTTTGGATGTTTTTCTACATTTTCAATATTGATTTCTATTACAACACAGAATACAAAGTGCACAGCGCTCATATATTATTTTTATTACAAATATATTTACTGTAAAAATGATAAACAAAATAAATAGTATTTTTTTTAAATTCACCTCATTCAAGTACTGAAGTGCAATCTCTTTATCGTGAAAGTGTAATTTACAAATGCATTTTTTTTTTGGGTTACATAACTGCGCTCAAAAACAAAACTGTAAAACTTTAGAGCCTACAAGTCCACTTAGTCCTACATCTTATTCTGCCAATCACTAAGACAAACAAGTTTGTTTACATAGGCCGCAGATACAGCTGCCTGCTTCTTGTTTACAATGTCACATGAATGTGAGAACAGGCATTCGCATGGCACTTTTGTAGCCGGCATTGCAAGGTATTTACATGCCAGATACGTTAAACATACATATGTCCCTTCATGCTTCAGCCACCTTTCCAGAGGACATGCTTCCATGCTGATGATGCTTGTTAAAAAAATAATGCATCAATTAAATTTGTGACTGTAATACTTGAGGGGGGAATTGTATGTCTCCGGCTCCGTTTTATGCACATTCTTCGTCTATTTCATGTTATAGCAGTATCGGATGATGACCCAGCACATGTTCATTTTAAGAACACTTTCACAGCAGATTTGACAAAATGCAAAGAAGGTACCAATGTGAGATTTCTAATAATAGCTACAGCACTCAACCAAAGGTTTAAGAATCTGAAGTGCCGTCCAAAGTCTGAGAGGGACGAGGTGTGGAGCATGCTTTCAGAAGTCTTAAAAGAGTAACACTCTGATGCGTAACTATAGAACCCAAACCATTAAAAAAGAAAATCAACCTTCTGCTGGTGGCATCTGACTCAGATGATGAAAATGAATGTGCATCAGTCCGCACTGCTTTGGATCGTTATCAAGCAGAACCCATCATCAGCATGAAAGCATGTCCTCTGGAATGGTGGCTGAAGCATGAAGGGATATATGAATCTTTAGCGCATCTGGCAAATAAATATCTTGTAATGCCAGCTACAACAGTGCCATGCGTACACCTGTTCTCGCTTTCAGGTGACACTGTAAACAAGAAGCAGGCAGCATTATCTGCTGCAAATTGTAACCAACCTTGTTTGTCTGAGTGATTAGCTGACCAAGAAGTAGGACCTAGTGGACTTGTAGGCTCTAAAGTTTTATATTGTTTTATTTTTGAATGCAGTTTTTTTGTACATAATTCTACATTTGTAAGTTCAATTTCATGATAAAGAGATTGCACTACAGTACGTGTATGAGGTGAATTGAAAAATGTTCTTTGTGTTTTACAGTGCTTTTATTTGTAATAAAAATAAATATAAAGTGAGCACTGTACACTTTGTATTCTGTGTTGTAACTGAAATTAATATATTTGAAAATGTAGAAAGCATCCAAAAAGATTTAAATAAATGGTATTCTATTGTTAACAGTGCGATTAATTTTTTTAATCGCTTGACAGCCCTAATTTAATACACAGTGAAAATCATTCTACTATTACAAAATACAGTTACTTTGTAGTCATTGTAGCTGTCACGTGTGTGTGTGTGCAGGCGTGTGTGTATTTGGCATTTGTGGGGAAGAGGAGTTTTAGGGAGAGACAGCCTTCGATTATTTGCCTGGAGTTTTTTAAGTATATTAGGAACAAAAACAATCCTAAAAACGGTATAGGTTCATTACTAGATGGCAATGGAAACATTGTGAATAATGATGCAGAAAAAGGAATAGTGTTCAATAAATATTTTGCTCTGTATTTTGGAAAGAAGCAGGCTGAGGTACTCGTATCACATGAGGATGATGAAGAACTTGCCAGTCCATTAGTACCTGAGGCTTTTGCTGGCATAGCTATGTCAGTGTGATCCCTGGTTGACAGAGCTGTGCTGGCAAAAGCCCCTAGTGTAGATGCAATTACACCAGCCAAATTGCCCTTTTGTCAGTGTAGCTTATTTCGCTCTGGGGAGGCTGGAATACACTGTAACAGCAAAAGTGCAGTTTTGCTGGTATAAACTACATCCTCACCAGGAGCACTTTGCTAGTAAAGTATACTGATGTAGCTATACCAGCAAAATGCTCCTAGTGTGGACCTAGCACAAGAGTACATTAAACAACACCAGCTAAGGACAACTATTTTAAAATCAGCAGGCCTAAGTAACTTGCATCCAAGAGTCCTAAAAGGATGCCATAAACATGATTTCCACGGCAAGTGATAATGTGGACACCACTTGGAAAGAGAAAAAGAGGGCTATCTAGAGAAGCATTATGCAGAGCAATACAGAAAGAAGTAAAATACATCAACATGACACTCAGAAGCCTGAACAGACCAACCCAAGACTGAAATAAATGGCAGAAACTGGTGGATGCCCTGTGCACTTGAGGATGCAGGAGGATAAATAAAAAAGAAGAATCCTAAAAGAGATGGCTGAGGAGATCTCTGCCCCCTGGGATTGTTAATTTTTAATAAATCTTGGAATACTGGGGAAATTTCAGAAGATTAGAAGAATGCTAATGTGCCAATATTCAAAAAGGGCAAGCAATGTGACCTGGGTAACTGTAGGCCAAGTTAGCTGACATCAATCCCAGACCAAATTATGGAAAAGCTGATACAACATTCAATTTATAAAGAATTAAAGGATAGGAATAAAATTAATGCCAGTCAACATGGTGTTATCGAAATAAGTCTTGCATTCATTGAGGAGATTACAAGTTTGGTTGATAAAGGTAACTCTGTAGATATAATATACTTAATCTTTCTGACTAAAAAATTATCAGTATACAGTATCAATAAATCAGGTCAAATGGATTAAGAACTGACTGAAAGAACTCAAAAAACAGTTGTCAATGTAGAATCATTATTGAATCCGGGTATTTCTAGTGGGGTTCTGCAGGGATTGGTAATAGGCTTGATGCTATTCAACATTTTCATCAATGATCAGGAAGTAAATATAAAATCATGGCTGACAAAATTTGTGGATTACACAAATACGGATGGAGTGGTGAATGAGGAAGGGCAGTCATACAGAGTAATCTGGATCACTTGGTAGACTACATTTTAATACAACCAAACACAGGCGCAAACTTCCTCTCTACCCAGGGGGTGCTCGACTTCCACCCCTTCTCCCAAGGCCCCACCCCACCTCTTCCCACCCCTGCTCCACCTCTTCCCAACCCCTCCCCCAAGTGCACCCACTTCTCCCTCACCCTCCCAGTGCCTCCTGCTGTTCCACAGTATGCAGGGGGTGCTGGGAGGGAGGGGAGGAGCTGGCTGCCGGTGGGTGCTAAGCACCCGCTAATTTTTTTCCGTGGGTGCTCCAGCCTATGCAACCAAATGCAAAGTTATACATCTAGGAACAAGGAATGCAGGCCACACCTACGGAATGGAGAATTTGTATCCTGGAAAGCAGTGACTCTGAAAAGGATTTAGAAGTCATGGTGTACAAACAACCTAATATGAGCTCCCTGTGTGATGTTGTGGCAAAAAGGACTAATATGATCCTTGGATGCATCCAACAGGCGAATAGTGAGTATGAGTAGGGAGATGATTTTACCTCTGTATATGGCATTGGTAAGACCATACTATTTTGGTGTCCCTTTTTTCAAAATGTTAATAATTTGTGAGTGTGCAGAAAATAGCCACAAAAATTATTTGAGGGCTGGAGAAAATGCCTTACAGTTAGAGACTGAAAGAGCTCAATCTGTTTAATTTATCAAAAAGAGGATTGAGAGGTGACTTGATTATAGTGTATAAATACTTTAATGGGGAGAAAATAGTGAGTACTAAAGGACTTTTTAATCTAGTGGAGAATGGCATAACAAGAATTAGACTTTGCAGGTTGAATTGCCATCTCACCAGTTTACACAGGGTTACAGTATTAACTAACATCTAACATCCATCTGGCACTGATTACTTGGCAACTTGGGTAAATATAATGCTGTGCAATGTCTGAAGCCCCTTGAAAGTCTCAAGAAAGTCTCAAATTTACAACAGTGACCATCAGTACACCACCAGTGTAATCACTAGTACCAACTACCAAAGGAAGGCGTGGATGCTGCATCTCTTGAGGTTTTCAACCAAGTTTGGATACCCTTTTAGAAGATATGCTTAACCAAATACAAGCTTTGGTTTAGTCAAACACAAGTTACTGGGTTCAATACAGGGGTAAGAGTGTGAAATTTAATGTCCTATGCTATATAGATCAGACTAGGTCTCATATCGGTCCCTTTGAGCCTTAAACTCTATGAATCTACTGTGGGAAGGAATCTGTTTATATGGTAAAGTCTCCAACCTCTGTTGTAACCATAGCTTGCCACAGGCAGGTTTGCAAATATAGCTATCATAGGTCAGTACATTAACCCTTACATCACTTAGGGCAGTAGTTCTCACACTTTTGTACTGGTGACCCCTTTCACATAGCAAGCCTCTGAGTGTGACCCCCCTCATAAATTAAAAACATTTTAATATATTTAATCCCATTATAAATGCTGTATGCAAAGCGGGGTTTGGGGTGGAGGCTGACGGCTCACAACCCCTCATGTAATAACCTTGCAACCCCCTGAGGGGTCCAGACCTACCGTTTGAGAACCCCTGACTAAGGGGGACATGAAGACATGTTCTGGGTGATGCCAACAGAAGAGGGGATGAAATTCTGGAATCAGAAGGTTCCATGGTAGTTGGTGATGACAGTTAGGGGGTACCCCAACCCCACCGGAAGAGCTCCAGTGGGAGGGAGGGAGCAGATTCCTCTGCAGGAAACAAGCTGCCGCGGCTTGTGGGTTGCCGTGTAGAAGCTAGTGCCAGTGTTCTGTAACCACGGGGGTTACAGTGCCAGAGTTCTGTTACCAGGGCTGGGGGTTTCACTTGGTTTCTTTTCATTTCTGTGAGAAAGTTCAGGAAGGGGAAAGGGGCTTATTTCAGAACAGCCAATCTCTCCATGGCATGTGGAATAAATGCAGCACAAGGGTTACAGGGAAAATACCCACAGGTGAACAGGGACCTGGATTCGGGTTCCCACCACACTTCTAGCATTTAGGGTTCTGTATGGCACCCATGTATCCAGCATAAGGGTAGGTTACTCGCTAGGTGTCTATCCCTGCCATGACCCAATCATTTGTGCCTCCTGCCTCTGTGAGGGTATGACCCTGATCTGCATCTTGGACACTTACATGGAAATGGTGAATGGTAGGGCAACTTAAACATCCTCATTAGACTGCAGACTTTATGACCTAAACACTGGGCAAGGGGGGGTGTCATATTGCTGTTCATTGTTATAAAGCTTTTGATACCAGAGCCACATACAGAGTCTGTAAGAAAATGGAAAATATTTTTTGGGAGAAAAAAAATGTTTGCAAATTTTCCCCACTTTCTGTCATTTTGTTTCAGTAGGCATTTTCTGACCAGCTTTATTGTACATGGTTCATTTTAGAGGGAGTTGCTTTAGTGGACTATCAACAATCGATTACCAATTTAAGGTAGAGCAATACCAAATCCACTTAGCGGTAGATTAGTAAATCTAAGATCATCTCTTTTTCAAAAATTGTCCTGGTATTCTGACCTCTCCAATCCCAACAATATTTACCTGTGTGGAAAGCAGGATTAGTTTACATGAACACATTATCCTTCAGCACCTATTGCCAAAATAGGCTTTTAAAAAAAACCCAATTAGCTTAGGCCCCAGTACTACAATTTATTGTAAGAAGGTGCTGCAGTCCAGCTACATGCAACAAGTAGAATCGGTACCTTAATGCAATTTAAAGGAATTATTTCCATGAAGTAGTGTGCTTTCGCCTCCATTTTTTTACTTGCGACTTTCACACATTTGGATCTTATACAGTTCAAAGTACATATGCATTGTATGCTAAACTGAGAAATTAATTTGCAAGTGTTATTTAAACTGTTTTTGTAGCTTGCATGTTGATATGTGAAACACTAGTGCACAAAATTAACTTGCAACCAAATGGAAAAAGCCAAAAATATCAAAGTTAAGGGCAGCATCAACTCTGTCTTTACTCTGGCAAGCATATTGCCTAATAGTGTCTCTGTATTTACTGGTTTGTATCACTTGCATCACCACCAACATAAAACTTGCACTTGTTTGCCTTTTTTAAACTACGGTTATAAGTTGCATTTATAGTACTTGATTACTATAACAGACAAATGTATTTGCGTGATTGTCCTACCAGTTTCTTTACTTTGTGCATGGTCCATTTCAGTTAGTCAAGCCCTTAACATATGTGAATACTCCCACTGAGTTCAGTGGGCCTACTCATGGGTATAGAGTATGTCTACACTATAAACAAAAGACTCGTAGCAGTGAATTTCAGAGCCTGGGTCAGGGATCTCAAACTCAAATCACCACGAGGGCCACATGAGGACTTGTACATTGGACCAAAGGCCGCATCACTGAAATCTTTTCATACAACGATACAAAAGTATAGTAAAAAATGAAAAGCAATATAGTATGCTATTAAAAACCAATGTATTAACTTTTTAAAAACTGTAACGTGAAGAGGGGTTTTAATAAAATATAAACAACTGTGACTATTCCTTAGGTGGTCAGAGGGGAGCGTGGCTCCTATGGGAGGCTGCAGGAAATAACTCAGTGGGCAGCATGTTTGAGACTCTTTGCTTGGATTAACTGACTTGGGCTTGTGGGGCTAGCACTATAATACAAAAATAGCAGTATATACATTTGGGCTTGCGTGGGAGCCTGGGCTCTCTGAAAAACCAGGGCAGGGGTCTCAGAGCCTGGACTGTCCTGAATGTCTACATTGCTAGTTTTAGCCCTGTAGCAGCCCAAGTTAGTGACCAGGCTCTGAGACTTGCTATCCCAGTTCTTTTTTTGCAGTGTAGAGGTACCCAAAGTTATTCATATGGGTAAATATTTACAGGGTTGGGGTCTTTGCTTACTCATCTTTGACATAGCAACTGTGCATTTTTTAAATCAGAACAGCATTTTAATAAATATAATTGTAAAACTTTAAAATTGGCAGTACTCAAAATTACATTTAACTCTTTTTGCTTTGAGTGTTAACATTTTTCTCCCCATACAAGTTTATACAAATGCACAGTATAGGGTGACCAGATGTCCCGATTTTATAGAAAAAAAACAACAACAACAAGGAGTACTTGTGGCACCTTAGAGACTCCCTAATTTATTTGGGCTTTTGTGGGCTAAAACCCACTTCATTGGATGCATGCAGTGGAAAATACAGTAGGAAGATGTATATACACAGAGAACATGAAAAAAAATGGGTGTTGCCATACCAACTCTAAGGAGACTCATAAATTAAGGTGGGCTATTATCAGCAGGAGAAAAAAACGATTATAGGGACAGTCCTGATATTTGGGCCTTTTTCTTATATAGGTGCCTATTACCCCCTACCCCATCCTGATTTTTCATACTTTCTATCTGGTCACTCTAGCACAGTAATAGTGTTTTTAGATTTTTTTTTTCTTCTGTTCTTATATGGGACCCACCACCTATGCCAGTTCTTTACAGGAAGATACAGGACACATACCATGTGTATTAAAAATCCTCAGGGAAAGTAATTACTACTACGTGTGCAAGAAGCCTCTTTCAATATGTAAAGGTCAGGGTTGGGTCTCAGTCCTATTTACAAGACATCAGATCACCCCCCCCCCCCCATTGTACAAGTGAACTGATCGCTTTGTTTTCCACGAGGGCTCGCTTGGAATTATCCCGGGCCAACCTCTCTCCTCCCGAGCTCCGCTACTCAATCCGATTTTATTTCCACGTGCAAAAAAATACAGAACCTCCCCTCCCCCGCGAATAGTAAAAAAAAACAAAACAAAACCACCCCCCAAAACCAACCCCTTTAATTGGGGGGCAAAGTTTCCAGGATGGGCTGAAAATTTATTTTGGGGGACGGGGGAGCCAGGCCAGCCCCGCGGGTCAGTGCCACAGACTGGAGAGGGGGTGCCCAGGCCCCGCCAGGCAGGGGGCCCGGGCTACCAGCAGCTCCCCTCTCCCCGGACCGCGCCGAGCGGCTCTGAGCCCCGAGCGAAATTTTACGGCCGAGCTGGAGCGGAGGAGGCGGCGGCAGGAGCAGCAGCAGCAGCAGCAGGAGGAGCCGCCGTCGCCGCCCTCCTGTTCGTCCTCCCCGGCAACGGCGCCGCCGAGTCCCGGGCCCGCTCTCCGCGGCCCCGGGCGCTTGGCCTGAGGAGCGGCGCAGGCGGCGGCGCCGGCGTCTCCCTTCCGCATTTTCCTGGGTCTCTCTCGGGCAGTGACGTGACGTGCTGACGGCGGGCCCGGCCCGGGGAGCTTGGCCGCTTCCACTCAGCTCCGAGCTCGGCCCCTCCCTCCCCTCCCGCCCGCCCCGCCGCAGCCACCGCCGCCGAGCTCGGCCCAGTCGCGCTGCGAGAGGCCGCCCCGAGCCGAGCGCCGCCGCCCGCCACCCCGCACGGTAAGCAGCGCGGGCCGGGCCTTCTCCTCCCCGTGCCCGCACCAGGCCGCGGCGCGGCGCCGCAGTGCAGGCCCGGAGGAGGCCGCAGCTAGGCCGCGCCAGGGCTCCGGCAGGAGCGGGCCGTAGGGCCGCGAGCCGAGCTCTCGCAGCGCGACTGGGTGCGGCGCAGCCGGGGCCGGGCCGTGTGGGGAGCGGGGTCTGGGCCGGGCCGAGCCGGGCCTGGCCGGGCCCGGGGGCGGCGGCGAGGCCAGGCCCCGGGCTCGGCCGTGGCGGGGGGGGGGGGGGGACTCTCGGAGCCTGTGGAGGAGGAGACAAGATGGCGGCGGGGCACAGAGGCTGCGAGAGGCGGGGGCAGGGCGCCGGCCGCCATCTTGAATTAATCGCTCGTCCCAGCAGCTGGGCTGCCCCTCGTGCGGGCCGGGCCAACGAGGGCGGCCCCAGCCCGGGGCCGGGGCTGGCGCTGCCCGCCCCCGGCGGCTTCCTGGGCCGCTGCAGCGCCAAGGCCGCCAGCAATGGCCCCCGCACTGCGGAGGGAGGAGGGCGCCCGCCCTGCCGCCGCCGCCCTCGGGAGGGGGCAGGGCAGGGCAGGGCAGGGCGCGCCGCTCCGCTCCGCAGCCCGACACGCACCCCTCCCCCCTGGCGGTGCCTTGAGCGCGGCAACGCTGCCTTGTTGTAAGCTCCGAGCGGGGGCCCCTCGGCACCGCTCCCTGCCCAGCCCGCGGGCTCTGCGGGCGAGGCGGAGCCC
This sequence comes from Dermochelys coriacea, assembly GCF_009764565.3. Lineage (NCBI taxonomy): Eukaryota > Metazoa > Chordata > Testudines > Dermochelyidae > Dermochelys > Dermochelys coriacea. The sequence continues at coordinate 142,987,723 of NC_050068.2, forward strand.
GGGAAAGGCTCCCCTCCCTGGGAAGAATGCCTGCCTGCCTGCCTGCCTGCCTGCCTGCGGGGGGCAGTGAATTCTCCCCCAGCCCCGGCTGTAGAGCCCCCCTGCAGTGAAGAGTTTCAAAGAGACCCTCGGGACTAAATGTTTCCCCGATTTAGGCTTTATTAAAATCAGCACAGGCACTCTCTGACCCAAAACGTCCCCCGTGACCCTCTTTTCTTAATCCAGAGGAAGCAGCCTTTTGCCCAGTGTCGGCAAATCCAACCTCCAGCACTGGGTTAGTGCAGCAGAGTGAAAATGAGTTTGCAGCCTGGCTGTAGGCCACAGGGAAACTCTGCTGGTTTCCCTGCCCAAACTGAGGGAGATGCAGAAAAAGAAACAAGCACCTAATGATATTTGGAACATTTGTAATGGTTTTAGGACTGACTTGTGAAGTTGAGCCCTTGCTTTATCAAGGTGTAGTTTTGAACATGATTCTTCCTTTGTGTGTGTTACATTCTCAATGATCAAGTCAGGCAGAGGAACCTGGTTTCAACACAGTAATAAGTTGCTGGTAGGCTAAGGCATTGGACTGCTCAAGGCTTTAACCCAATTATGGGGACACAATTAGATCCCAGCTACACTACATTTACTACACTACTTTTAAAACTGTGATGTGACCAGATCAGGGAAAATCTTGTAGTTGGCTCTCGTGACTCAATTCTACTTCTGATGTAGATGGGGGGGGGGGGGTCTTTCACTGGGGATGGGAGGTAGGATTTTGCTGATTGCTCTTCACCAGTGGAAGTGGGGTCAGGATTTTGTTGTGCTTTTAAGAAATTCTGTACAGGGATGAGGGAGATTTTGCTATGTGTATTGGTATTTTTATGGGAATGGAGGTGGGTGAAAGATTTTTATGTATTGCTGTCATCCGTAAGGATGGAGAAATGATTTTGCTGTATTTTAGGGTTTGTCTACACTTAACACACTAGTGGCATTCCTGCAGCTGCCCTGCTGTAGTACTTCAGTTTAGATGCTACTTATGCTGACAGGACATAGTCTCCCATCCACTAGGTAATCCACCTCCCTGAGAGGCAGTAGCTAGGTTGACGGAAGAATTTTACATGTGAACTTAAGGTTAGCTTAATTCCTCCCTGAACAACGTAGTTATGCTGACATAATTTTCTAGTGTACACCAGGCCTTAGTCTTTCCCCTCTCGCTTCTTTTGGAAGCGGGTTGGGTAGTGGAATATGTGTGTTTCAGTGGCATATTATAATCTCACTCTCTCCTGCACATGTTCTTTCTCCATTCATTGCTTTCTTGAATGATTATATTTAAGGTCAGAGTTATGGGGAAGGATGTAAATAACATCTTGGGAAATGAAGCATTTTCTTTTGTAGGGTTTTTTTTATTGAATTGCTAGCATTTTAATATAATTTGTATTCCAAATACATTTTTTCTTACCTTTTCTCATATCGGAAATTTGCCTTGATTTTCATTTGCCCAAATAAAACTATATTGTTTGTATAAGCAGATATAATAAGCATCCTGTTAGTGCTGTCTTTAAACTATATAACATTTAAGGTAATACTTATTCTAGATCCACATGAAACCTACTTAGTCCCTGATCCTTCAGTTGATTTGACTGTGCAGGCGGATCTGTATACCTGCAAAGAGGCTCTTTGAAGCCATTGAGGTTCCACATGGGTGCAGAAGTCTCTGCATGGATCTAGTTGTAGGAGCGGGGTCTTAAAGTATATTAAGGCAAATCTTATTTATTCCAGTAGAGGCTAGTTTTAAAAAAATAAATCATAAAACTTCTATGTTGTACAAGTTACAAGTGGTAGAAAGTCTATCTTTGATTCACCCCACTAAATCTTAAAAATCCACTTGCTTGGAAAGCTTTCTCAGATGACTGAAATCAACATTTGCAGAATGTAAGACAACATTTGCAGAATTTCTGATCTCAATGGTTGAGCATGAACAGACTGCAAATAAATATAATGCTGCCTTCCTGAATTTGCAGATGGACAGCTCTAGCACCTCTACTGTTGTTGGTATCTTTACTAAGTTGCATCAGAGTGAGCACTGACCAGAGACTTGTCAGTTTTTACTGCTGCTACTCAGAATCTATGGGCAGCCTTGAGTAATTATGAGAATCAGGTCAATTTAACTCTTTTGGAACTTAGAACAGCAGTAGAGAAAAGCACTAGAGTTATTCCTAGGGGAGAAGGACCCAAAAGGAGAAGCTGAGTAATGGAGACCTCCCTGTGCAGTAGCCAGAAATTTGAGGGAAGGATAGGATAACAGATGGATAACATCCATCACAGGAGCAAGGAGGCCGTGGCGTGGGAGTGGGGAATAGAAAGTGTGAATGCTCCTTCCAGCAGCCAGTGGGAATTGGGGCCTCAAAGTCATCAGACTCTAACTTATCAAAGGTTAATGTGTATGACAAGATGGAGCCATTAAGTAGGGTCCAGAAATAGTACTTCTACTTGGCATTGCTTGGGGACAGAGCAGGTCACTCCATCTTTTTTTGTCAGTTTTTGGTTACCAGGTTTAGTTCTTGTAAATTTATTAGATACCTCGTAGCAAGTCCTGTGTGGGTGCATTAATGAGGGGGATGCATAGAGTGGTATGTTAGAGAGGGTAAGTTAGAAAAGAGGAATAAATGACTGGAGGTGTAGTATGATAAAATATAGGTAAGACAGTAGAGAACATAATGTAAGGAAACATTGAGAGATCCAAATGTGTGGAGAAAGAGAGAAGGAAAAGAAGCAACCATAAGAAGACATAACAGGAAAACATACTATTATAGGAAAGAAATTCTTAATAGAATTAATAGACCTGAACTTGTTTAATTACTAAAGCTGAACAAATTTGGGACTGGTGATTAATACTTGTATAAATGTTTATTTTAGAATACCTGGGGTGCTAGAATTCTTGCTTTTCTATGATAACAAAAGTTGACAAATCTGATCTTTCCCAGATTCAAAGTTAAAAAAGTTTCTTCCTAATGAGTATTTGGGGTCCTAGATCTGTGGAGGGATCTGCTTGGGCAGACCCTTACATCAATGCAGAGTGCCACTGACATAATATCTTAACATTCAAAATGGCCTGATTGATCTCAACAGAACTCGATAACAATCTGTCAGTGCAGATTCCTTTTCAAGATCCGGGAGCCTTTGACTAGAGTCCTCCACAGTCTCTTCAGTGTAGATCTCTTTTCAAAATCTAGGGTTGTTCAACTGGACTTTTCCAAGTAACAAAGGAGTCCATGAAAAAAAGTATCATTTTTTACCTCAGACTGCAACTGCTGTTCTCATAGTTTAATTTCTGGCTACACTCCCTCGCCTCCCGCCCCCCCCCCCCACCACACTTGTTTACATTATTTTTCTTAACAGGAAGATTTGTTAGCTGGGAGTAACAGAGGATTAGGTTGTGCAAGGATGAGTTTGGAATATATTTGCTTCTGGCTGGGTGTGTGTGTTTGGAAATGTTTATTTGTTTATATTTCAGATAAAGAAACTCCCCCATGCAAAAACTTAATTAATATAAAGGAAAGATGGAGAATGAAAACAAATTGTTGAAGTTTTCAGTTAAGGTTTCAACAAAAATCTTAACTCTTAATATTGGGCTCATGCATTGTAATAAGGCATTATGGTGACAGTGGCGGGGTTCCTGCCCATTATTGGCAAACGTGTTTGGAGGGAGGAAAACCACATGCCTTCCTCCTACTGACATAATTCTTTCTATTGGAAGAAGTCTTCAAGGAGATTCTGTGGCCTCTCCCTAGTCTTACACATCAAATCCCCCTAGTTTGGATTAAGTTGAAGGGATTAGTAAAAGTTTGTACTGGTTCTTATTTTGGCCAGACTGGTTTGCTTAACCCTAATTCTAAAGCATATATGCAAGGGAGCAGAGTTAAGGTTAGAGTGGTAAATTGTAATGAGAATTTCTTAACCTTTTAGTATTTAGATTTTTGGGGGGATAGGATGATTTAAGATCTAATCAGTTACTATTCATCAAAGAAGTTTTGACACTGTATCAAGCTTTAGAGAGTTGATAGAATTCTAAATTTGATAGTGTTTGAGACCAGATGGTATTTTTAGTCTAAAAGCAAATGGGTGATGCTTCTCCGGGGAGCCTCTGCATAAACTCTCATGAGATTCAAAGTGCCTGTGACATGGGGGTCTGGAACCTTGTGGCAATGACCATTTGGGACCCTGAGGGAGGTACAAGATGCAAGCCCTAGCTACCTTAGTTCCTTTCTGACTGCCAAAGGCTGTGAACATAAGGGACCCCAGAGCAGTGTCCATTTCTGATTCTATTAGACATCTACCTTTACTCACCTTGAGTAATTTTATAATCATTATTAATTTGAGAACTCCTCAGCCCATCATCCATCTGGGTTGTACTGCTTACCAGTCTCTCATGAGTGGAAATTTGCAGAGGTTTCCCTCTTTGGGGAATATCTGTATGTATTCGCTTTCTCTGCCCTTCTTCCTCAGAGTTTTCTATACCTCCTTGAAATATGAGGTTCAGGAAAAATGAACTGAGGTGTTTAGGGGTCATCTACACTTTGTTCAAGCTTTCAATGTTCAGTCACATGAGATGCTTTTGGGAGCCCCAAAGGGTATGGCTTTCCAGAGATTCAGGAACCGCACAGGCATCTTGGGTGAAATCTTGGCCATACTGAATTCCAGGGACATTTTGCTTTTGACCTCAGTCGGGCTAGGATTTCACTTCTTGAATAAGAGTGAGAGATATGCATAGGGAACTCTTGGAGAACTACAGTTATTGGGCAAGTAACCTTTCTCTTCTTTATTTTTGTCAGGCACTGTGACTGATGAGAATTAAAGGCCATGGATGAAGATGGACTTGAACTGCAGCCACATGAGCCAAACGCGTTTTTTGACCCAACAGGTCTGACAGGAGATAAAGCATATAAGGCCCTTCATGTTAAACATAAAATAGATTATAACCAGTCCGTTGTCATTACTGAATGGTGCTGGGCTGTTTTGTTATTATTTTTGGACTGAATGCTGTACTTGTGATTTTATTTTTAGTTCAGAACAATGTAACTAAAATGTATTGGCTACAGGATACTCTGAAAGGAGAAGTGTTTGGGGGTTATGGCAGAGGCTCAAAAATGGCTGACCTTACCCATAACAAAATTTATGGTCTCTTTTAGATGAATGCTAGAAAACTGGTCTGTGTTAATTTGTCAAAGAAATGCCAGTGGCTAATAAGAAAATAACAGGTTTTAGTGCTTTTTCAACTACCATATCTCTCTATAAATAGATATGGTCAAAGATACTGGAATGCTTGTGGTAGATAGATATGTTGTTTATAAGCTGAAGACAAATTGTAATAATTTGCAGCCGATAAATATCAGCCATGTTCCTTGAATTACTGTGGATGTTTTAAACATTGGTTTAATTATATTTTTCAGGGTCTGATGCAGCACATATGGATGGAGATCAGATTGTTGTGGAAGTGCAAGAAACAGTATTTGTTTCAGATGTGGTGGACTCAGACATAACTGTGCATAACTTTGTTCCTGACGATCCAGATTCTGTAGTCATCCAAGATGTCATTGAGGATGTTGTTATTGAGGATGTTCAATGCTCAGATATCATGGAAGAGGCAGATGTGTCTGAAACTGTCATTATTCCTGAACAAGTGCTGGGCACAGAGGTAGCAGATGAAGTTTCTTTAGCACACTGCACTGTTCCAGATGATGTTTTAGCTTCTGACATAGCAGCAGCAGCATTGTCTATACCAGAACATGTACTGGCAAGTGAATCTATGCATGTACCTGAAGTTGGGCATGTGGAACATGTGGTTCACGATAATGTTGTAGAAGCAGAAATTGTCACCGATAGTCTGGGAGAAGATGTAGTTTCTGAAGAAGTGTTGGTAGCAGACTGTGCCTCAGAAGCAGTGATTGATGCCAATGGAATCCCTGTGCAGCACCAAGATGATAAGGGCAACTGTGAAGATTACCTTATGATTTCCTGTAAGTTTATGGGGAAAGCAGTAAAAGATAGTGAGTGACATTGACTGGGGTGCTGTCTGAAAATTTTTGTTCCTTTTAAATAATGCCAGAGAGAGAGAGAGCGCTTTCTGAAATGTTTATAAAAACGAAGTCTCATAAATATGCATGAATATTTTCAGTTATAATTGTGTTCCTGCTGAGGTGGTTTATTTATGAAAATAATATAGATAAAGTAATTTTTCCAGCTATCTGATTGTTAAAATAAGCCTGTTAAAATAAAATACTCGTGTATTAGTTTACAGAACAATATTTTATGTGAATACTTTCTGTAACGAAGGTGTAAAATGCCACTTACTTAATAACAACTGTAGGAAATAAATCTGGCATTGCTCCAGCATATACATTTAGACAAATGTATATGTTGCAAAATCACTAAGAAAGCAAAAGAATGGTTTCACATAAGCGGAAGAGGGACAGCCACAGAACTGTTCTATTTTTCTGCAGTTTGAAAAATGTCTTGCATCTGAAATATTATCCTTAATGTTTTTGCTAAGCTCCTCTTTTAGATATATAAATTCAGGTAGCAATAACTTTTTTCTTTTCTATTATAACATGTTTCTTCTCTTGAATAAACTGAACATGTGAAGGTACACTATTAGCAAAAAGGACAGCCACTATTACACATAATTGGGAAGCTACCTTGAACTCAAGATATTGGTTTTTGAATATTTTTAAGCCCCTTTGTACTAGTAGAAAGGTCTATTAGAGTTGCAATATTGAAACAGGTGTGTGGGTGTGGGAAGGACACCACCAGATCATAAAGTTAATTCCCCTGTGGGAAATAACCCTTTGCTCAAACTAACACTGATTTTAATGGTGTAATCTGATTAACATTCTTGGGTCCTATATAATTTATGAAAGATATTAAACAGGTTTGTCATAGAACATTGAAATAGAGCAGACATATTGTATCATTTAGCCCATTTACGTTGACCCTTGCAGGATTATTTATTTTGTCTAGATTTTAATGACTCAAATAATGGAACTTAACTGACTTCGTATATTGATTGAGTCTTGCTTCGTTTCCAGTACAGGTTCTTTGACTAGTTCTTCATTGTCTGCATGTTGTTCTTTGAATATTTCTTTTTTTAATGGAATTGTAGTTTTGTTTTGGCTTAACTGTAATATCATCTTCTGCACTCATAGATTTGAATATTTCTTCTCCTTGCCTCCATGATCATTTGATTTCTTAATTCCATAACATATGACTTCCTAGTGTCAAATACCCTTGTGTAGCTGTGTTTTAAAGTAATATGGAGATCGACTTAATGGTCCCTAACTAAGAAACCATCCTTTTGTACTTCTTAACTGAAGAGAGTAGTTGACTAAAAACATGAGATAACCTCATCATGCTTAACAGAACCAAGATTTTTTATTCTTAGTCAGTTACTTCCACTTGGTGAGAAGTAAATCCAGGGTGGTTCCTTCATTGACTTGATTCTTTACTTTCATTGCTATTAAATGCCAATGTGTTTTTAAATATTTTTGTAATATATTTGGCTCTTCTAGCTCAGGTACTTAAGTAAATTTAATATTTTATATTCACCTTTTGTTGCAAAGCGTATCTATTGTTTTCCTTTATATTTTGAATTGAACGTACATTCTAGAATTTGAGTTAAATGAAAGTTTCCTCCATTACCTTCTACTGTATTTAAAGCCTGCCTAACAAGTTCTACTGGTTTTGAAGTCAGGAGGTTAGTAATCCCTCTTAAGTGGAGATTGTCTAATCTAAATAGTCACTTCATTATAGGAAAAAAAAATCAAATGATCTTTAAATTCAAAGCCCTCCTCTTTACGTCTGCAGTGTATGTCTGTCTTGGTCTTCAGGCTCAATCTTCTCCATTCTTCAGTTGAACTTGGTACCAGATGGCTCTCAGAGAAGATCACCAACATCAATCTCACCTTTAATATCCCCCCCAAGTCCCTGAAATCATCCTTGATGCTATCACAACTTTTTTCAGTTATATTTATCTAAATTATGCATCCTGGGCAAATGAGTGAGTAGAATTTTGTGAGGTTGACTTAATCTAAGGTACCTGCATCATAGTATCTAAATGCTGCCGGTTTCCATGTATACTACAATACATGAACATTTGCCTGTTTTCCTTAGAATACTTTTGCCCATCACTTGAAAGGCAGAATATTACTCTGTTCACTTTATATGGGTCTCAAGTTACCTGTCCCATATTCTTCATTGGAATTCCTAGGTAAGATCACTTGCCACCTGCTTTCTGTCGGTTGGTTCCCTTTCATTGTTTTCCCTTTGCTGGATAGGCTACTCTTTGTATCTGGCTTCTTCTTAATCTGATCATCATCTCATTTTTCAAGATTGGTTTAGCTGTTGCTCAGGTGAGACTGGTTGAATGAGTGTCTAACAATTGTATAAAATGGAGTACTTGTGGCACTTGAGACTAACAAGTTTATTTGAGCATAAGCTTTTGTGAGCTACAGCTAAGTGAGCTGTAGCTCACGAAAGCTTATGCTCAAATAAATTTGTTAGTCTCTAAGGTGCCCCAAGTACTCCTTTTCTTTTTGTGGATACAGACTAACACGGCTGCTACTCTGAAACCTAACAATTGAATGGCTCCACACATGCTTTTCTTATTCCTTTTTCCATCTTCTCATTTATGGATTGAACTGCATTTTCTTTTCTGATAGTACCTGTCATAGTGATCTACATTCTGTGAGACTTTCCTTCAGCAAATTTATCTACTGTTTGAATCATCCTTTTCCCATTACAAATGGAATCTAGCATGTAAATGAGACTGCTTTGATTTCCTTGGATAATACTTCCAAGATAATGCTTCTTACCACTAGTGATGCTCTCTTTTTGTGAAGATACTCTCTTTGATTGCCCTCAGAAACTCAGTTGTTTGTTCTGAACTGGGTCCTGGCTATTTATACCTAACTCAGCTCTGCCTTTGGATCCCTAAGCAGAGAATGAAAACCACTGTCAGCTGTTAAGCAGCATGGGAAAGGATTCCAAGAGTTTTGATAAACCACACTTTTCCTTTTATCCATGCCAGAAAAAGTCATTTAAGGTGGTCTCTTGATGTATCTTGGCCAAAAGGGGACAGATTATGGACAGACACACATCAACCCACCTCTTCTAGCCATAGACTGAAATTATGATTTGGAAAGCCATTTCTCCCTAAATGGAAATGTAGCATTTTAGTAAAATGTTAAAAAATGGCCATAGACAGGAAGATGTTGGAGTTTATCATGGAGGACAGTACCTTAGAGCTGGACATCCAACTGAAATTAAGGTTTCTACATTCTGGATTTTACTCAGATCGTCAAAGCAGGAGATACGCAATTAGCTTTTTGTTGCCGAACAGGGGCAATAGAAACAGCTCCATCAGAAGAGAAGTTGTGCTGGATGTTCTCAGTATATTTTGTACAATAAGAATGGTAAAATATAAATAATCAATATGGAAAATCTGAAGAGATGAAGGCTAATCTAGGAAACTTTGTATTGGTCCAGTATTCTGCAAGTCTAGGAAATTGTATGATGTCAACAGGTATAGCAGGCACATTACGTTCACATCCTAATCAGGCCTAGAGTAAGAAATATTTGATTCATGTACCAGAACCAACATTTTCAGTACAGGACCTTTTCAGAACCAAGGGTATTCAAAAAGATGGTAACAGTGATTGTATAATTACTTGGGTTTAGAAGGGGCACATTCTCCCCCACCCCCTTGGATGATATTTTTATAAAGTCAAGAGCAATGGACCTAGTCAACAGAACCATAATCCATATGACTTCAGTATTGAAGAACCATGGTTTTGTAGCAGATATAAAAAATGTTTTTGTTTTACAGGCTGTCTTCATCAACAACCTGGGAGTACAGAGCTATTTTCTCTTGAGGAGATTCTTAAAGGTGCAAGACATAATAATAGTTTTTTTCCCTCAAAAAAGTAACATTTGCTGTCAGACCCTATCTAACCATTATAATGGTACTGTGGATAACTGTCCTGCCCAAGAATTTTTATTAGATCACTGTGTGTTGATCATAAGGTGTAAGACATTAGGATACATTGGTAAGAGTTGTATACAAGAGCTTAGTTTTTACTGTGCTGGGTAGACAGGAGCCAAATTATGGGAATTGGAGCTACTTTGCTGCAGAGCCCACCATACCGACTAATGACAGATATCAGTCTTGAGTCTTGGGAAACTTATTTATGATAGAGTTCTGTTTCTTGGGATTGTAGGAAGTTCGCAGTGTCCTCTTACCAATAAAGAAATGTCAGGATGGCCTGGCATTGTATTGGACACCATCATAACTGTGTTCTGTGTGGAAAAGAAAGTGGGCACAAGATATACTAGATTACATCAAGAAGTAAAATTGCCACTTTCAGTGAACAGAAAGTCTAGCCTTTCAAATACAAATAAACAGTATAAATGTTCAAATTGAGCAAAAGGTCAGTTTGGGAAATACAGCCTGTATAGGAACGTACTTGAGTATAAACATTATGGAAGAATGCAACAACCTTTTGCATTAGGAAATGCTAAACTAAGCAAGTTGTTCTAGAAGCTGGCAAACAACTTATCCTAAGTATTTTGTCTGTTAGCTGTGATATTGAGAATTTTTGGCAACATAAGGACAGAACTCACGTTGTTCTTATTGTTCCAGACTGGTTCCAGAGACTTGGGGCCAGATTCTTATCTTAGTGAAATTGATGTAAATGTGGAGTAATTTTTTTGGATTCAGGGGCTGGATTGATGATGCATTTATTGATGAGTATGTACATGTAAAAGGATGGCATCTGAATTGTGCCCAATTTGTGTATATTTGGAATAGAGAAATGTAAGAAGATTTGGTCTTTCCAAGGTCACATTTTGACATAGTTTGTAGTGCAATTTCTTCATATATAAGAATTTTTCATTTTAGATTTAATGTTTGGTGGTACAAAATTCAGGGGACCATCACATAGGACTTTACTCCAGTTTAAACAATCCTGGGCAAGTGTCTCCCAAGTATCAATGTCAATATTAAATTTTTTTAGGTTGTCCTTCAGCAAGTCCTTATAACGCTTTCGTTATCCACCCACATTACAGTAGCAGTATAGTAGACAATTAACAGATTAATTCAATGTTATTAATATATAAGCTATATTTTGTTTTTCCTTGTACTGCTCTTAGTCATTCCTTTATTATATCTTGGTCTTACCATTATTCCTCCATGTGGAGACTCTCTAGATATGCTTTAGATTAGGGGTTCTCAAGATTTTTCATTTTGTGGACTACATTAACAGATTATTTTATGGACCACTTCTACCTTTGTGCACAATTGTGGAGTCCACCTTCCTCTTTCATTTGTGATTACGTAAAATCACTGTAGCAATATAGCAATTGCATACATAGAAAAGTAACATTAGGAAACTGTATTTTTTGCTATCTTTTAAAGTAAATTTAGCAACTGGAAACGAGAAAAGAGCCAGTGTCATGTGATCGGTGAGCTCTCTGAAGACCACTAGCAAGTGCCTTGTGGACCATAGTTTGGAAATCTCTGTTTTAGAAAAAGTAACCTGGTTTCTTAGGGTATCTGTTTTGTTTTGCTTTTATTTATTTTCTTGGAGAAGCAATCTCCACCAGAAGTAAAATTCTGGTATAGAGGAATCAAAACATAGCCAGTTCATTTACTAATTTTTTATAAAGTTTATCAGATTTTAGTTAATATTTATAAAAGTTACATCTTACAGCTTTGGAGTAAAGTCGTTCTGGCTGTTCTTTTCAGTAACATGGGTTGTGATCAGTTTAACAAGGGCCCAGTGTACCTACTGGGAAGGCCACAATCCTTTAGTAAAAACTGGTGAGCGTGCATTCTTTGAGAAATTAAATTAAAAGATAGGAACACATTTTCCTTTTTTACTTCCAGGAGGGAGAATTTAAGAAAATGGCAGCATCCTGTGTTTGGCGCATTCATGGGTAAGACAGGTATGGGGTAGTACCCATAGATAGGTCCTGTATTTGAATTAAAAATTCAAGCATCTCAGAGGCTTCACATTTTAAACATTGACCAGGTTGTAAACTTCATTTTCTCTAACTGAGATTGAGAAGATGGAAAAATACAGAAAAATGCGTGGAAGGTGTTCATTTAAAAAAAAGTCACTATGTAACCAAAATAACATTTTTAGACTGCACCCTAAAATAAGTAATTATAAGGATGATGCCAAAGCCCAAATAAACCAGTATAGATAAATGCTTCAGTGTGGCAGGCACACTACATGTCTTGATCGCTAGTGAACCACCCAGCTACACTGTGGGTTGCAGACAATGGCCAGCAGCTGCAGCCAAACTATATTTCAGTGCAAACATGCTTTATACTTAGATTCAATTGGAGAGGGAAATGGTGTTATTCCTTCTGGGATATATTTGTTTCTCCCTCGTTTCCATCTGACCTTCTGATTTCCTTTTCCTTTTTTCCTTGTTATCTCTGATCTTGTCATCTTTTACTCTTTTCTCATCCTTTCTTCCCCATTTTTCTCCTATTGAACTTAGTGCACTATCTATCATATTTTCTACTCTTTTCCTCTCATCTGCCAAGCACTGGTAGCATGTTAATGCTGCAGACTCTCCCAGAAATGTGTGGGAATTTTTCCTTCAAGGGGAAAATTTGGTCCTATATTTCTACACATGCTCACATTGTAAAAATTTGGCATGTTTTTGTTTTGTTTCTTAAATAGGATTATTAAAGGATATTTACATTAAATAGGAATCATAACTGAGGTTTTTATATAATGTGAAGGGGAGTCAGGAAGCAAACAAATTATAATTTTGTATGTTGAAATATGCACCAATTGCCTTAAAATTACATCTTTCACAAAGATTACTCTCCAGCGTAGAAAGACCTTATCCATTGTCTGGAGGAGAAGCAACTGCTTCATAAGCCAGAAACCTTCTATACTACGAATATTATTTAAAAAAACAAACAAAAACACCAGACTCTACAATTAGAATTTTATTGTTTTAAAAAGAAAAAGAAAAGCCTGCCTAACATAGTATTCTGGGCTCTAGAACTTTCAGTTATTTTTTTCCTTGTTAAGGACTTGTTCCTGCATCCGTTTAAGTCAGTGGCAAATTTCCCATTGACTTCAGTGGTGCAGTATCAAGCCTTATTGATGAGAGAGCACAATATAGACATGATGAACAGTGCTGATAGCCAATCCAGAAGGGAGTAATTAAATCCTACAGAAGGAACAAAACAAAAAGTATACTCGAGGAATGATAGCAAAACATTTCCCCCCCATGCCAGAATTTTATTTATGGTTGGGGTCTCATGTATATTCCAAGGAATTTTTTATAAAAGTGCATCCAAGTAGCGGAGAACATCTACTGTAGGGTTGCATTTTGAAAGTGGTCTGTAATAACATATCACCATAATGTCTTACCTTTTTTCTCTGTTTAAAAGGTTCTGAGTTTCATTACGGCTATGTTAACAAGGACATTGTCTCTTGATCTAGGATCTTGTTACTAAAGGCATTTCAGATAATACTCTTGGTTTTCTGGGACTTTGGAAGCAATATATTGTGCAGTGTTCATTCATCATTCACTTGAAAAAATAGTGTTTGGTGCATTCCTGCTGCCAGTTCTAGTGATGGGACTAGTAGATTAAAGAACATTTTTAATATTTTGTAATGTAATATAATGCATAATATTCTCTGCAAATAGTGATAGCTATTAATTTACATTCCTTGTTGAGAAATTTTATGCATATGTAAACATATGTATAGTACAGATGAGAGACAGAATACATAGATTGTGGCACCTTAGAGACTAACAAATTTATTTGAGCATAAGCTTTCGTGAGCTAGAGCTCAGTTCATCGGATGCATCTTTACATGAAGTTGATAGATTTCCACTCTATACGGCTAAATTCAGTGCCTTGCATAATGATAGGTTTCAGAGTAGCAGCCGTGTTAGTCTGTATTCGCAAAAGAAAATGAGGACTTGTGGCACCTTAGAGACTAACAAATTTATTTGAGCATAAGCTTTCGTGAGCTACAGCTCACTTCATCGGATGCATGTAGCTCACGAAAGCTTATGCTCAGATAAATTTGTTAGTCTCTAAGGTGCCACAAGTCCTCCTTTTCTTTTTGCGAATACAGACTAACACGGCTGCTACTCTGAAACAATACATAGATTGTATGTGGTATAAAGGTTTTATGTTGACATAATTGCACAATAATAATAATAATAATACCTAGTCTTGTATAGTGCTTTGCATCAGTATACCTCAAAGCACTTTACAAAGGAGGTCAGCAAGATGGTCAGGATGGCTGCATTGTTCATGAGTGGCAAAACCATGATTGATTAATGAAGATCATTCCAGATGAGCCAATAAGACTTTTATACCATGTCATCGTGTACTCTGTATATGCCACATGTTACAGAAAGCTATTAGAAAATTTTTAGCGTTTTAAAAGATTTTATTGGTACTGTTTGGCATTTCTTTTCCTCTAAACTTTGTGCCTTTTGTTCCCATGATTCCAAACTATACATGACTTCAAAGGAGCCATAAAAATCTCAAAAAGAGACTTAAAGTATTTATTGTAGATAACGTAATATATTTTAAGTCCAAAGCTTTGGACTCTGCCAGTGCTAGAAGAAAATGTCGGATTCTGTTGGTAAGGGGAAGTCCCTGTAGGGTTGTGAGATAGTGGACTTTGTAAGCCTGTGGAAATTAATATTTTCGGATAAAAGTCCACTTTTGGGCAAAGAAACATTTTGTTATGATATGTGTTTTTAAAAGATGTATTTCTGAAGCTGCTTATGAGGTTGCAAGTGTTAGAAGTGTACCAGTACTAGTGGCTTAGTGGGCAGAGAGCAGGTGAGCCAGTTAAAATCTGCATGCAAAATAAATTTATCACATGAATGTGGGTATGTGTGTGTGAACTATATTTTCATTCTGCTGCTTGGAGGAAGTCCGTTGAGGAGCAGCAATGGAACAGGCACGGTCTTCCTTTAAGAGATTGTTTTGTAGTGAATACAAAATAATAGTGGGGAATGGATATAGGACTATAATACTATATACAATTTAAATTCCTTTCTGTAGGGAAGTTGACAGGAATTGATGGAATCAGAATTTGTCAGTGTTAGAGTGGCAATTCATTAGTTTGAAACTGAACTTGGTCCCTTCTCTTATGAGCAAGCAGGGTCTGGGATTGCTTAAAATACTTCTTCTTGGTCAGTGGGAAAAGACAGATCTAGTGTTTTTGTGGTGTTAACCCCCTTTCTAACCAACTAAAGGAGCACTATTAACATACTTAGAAGGGAGGTAGGCCAAGTTCTCAACTGAAGGGACATCTGTAATGTGTGGCCTTATGGGAGAGGAGTAAAGGACAGCTCTTGATGCGAAGGGAGTTAATAGCTTGTTGGATGTGTGTGTAGAGGGGAGAAAGTCATTAAAAACTGAAGAAGTGTATGAAACCTGGGCTGTAGAATAAGTACTACCATGCTGTTTTTTCCTCTCTTCTTACTGCAGTTTGACAACCACCAGGAAATATCCCAAAATAATATTAATCTTCTCTTTACTCCAAATTGTGGTACTGGTTCTCTATATTAGTGGTCAAGGAAGGGCAACCTAGAGAAGTTGTGAAGCAGTTTTGTGTTCTTCACTGTGGCTTTTTCCTATCTCTTACTGCCTTCATCACCAGTATATTTTGGCTAGCTTGGGTCGAAGTAGGGCATAAGAGCTGCCCTTGTTTCATCAAGTAGTGCAAGAACTCAAAAGGTAATACCAGAATGTTTTTTAAGTATGTCAGAATCAGGAAAGCCTGCTAAACAACCAGTGCGGCCCCTGGACGATCGAGATACAAAAGGAGCACTTAAAGATAATAGTCATTGTGGAGAAACTAAATTAATTCTTTGCTTCAGTCTTCATGGCTGAGGATATTGGGGAGATTCTCAAACCTGAGCCGTCTTTTGTAGGTGACAAATCTGAGGAATTGTCACAAATTGAAGTGTCACTAGAGGAGGTTTTGAATTAATTAAGAAACTTAACAGTAACAAGTCACCGGGACCAGATGGCATTCACCCAAGAGTTCTGAAAGAACTCAAATGTGAAATTGCGGAACTATTAACTATGGTTTGTAACCTGTCCTTTAAATCAGCTTCTGTACCCAGTGACTGCAAGATAGCTAATGTAATGCCAATATTTAAAAAGGGCTCTAGAGGTGATCCAGGCAATTACAGACCAGTAAGTCTAATGTCAGTACTGGGCAAATTAGTTGAAACAATAGTAAAGAATAAAATGGTCAGACATATAAAAGAACATAAATTGTTGTGCAAAAGTCAGCATGGTTTCTGTAAAGAGAAATCATGTTTTACTAATCTGTTAGAGTTCTTTGAAGGAGTCAACAGACATATGGACAAGGGGGATCCAGTGGACATAGTATACTTAGATTTCCAGAAAGCCTTTAACAAGGTCCCTCATCAAAGGCTCTTACGTAAATTAAGTTGTCATGGGATAAGAGGGAAGATCCTTTCATGGATTGAGAACTGTTTAAAAGACAGGGAACAAAGGGTAGGAATAAATGGTAAATTTTCCGAATGGAGAGGGGTAACTAATGGTGTTCCCCAGGGGTCAATCCTAGTACCAATCCTATTCAACTTATTCATAAATGATTTGGAGAAAGGGGTAAACAGTGATGTGACAAAGTTTGCAGATGATACTAAACTGCTCAAGACAATTAAGACCAAAGCAGACTGTGAAGAACTTCAAAAAGATCTCACAAAACTAAGTGATTGGGCAACAAAATGGCAAATGAAATTTAATGTGGATAAATGTAAAGTAATGCACATTGGAAAAAATAAACCCAACTATACATACAATATGATGGGGGCTAATTTAGATAGAGCTAATCAGGAAAGAGATCTTGCAGTCATCGTGGATAGTTCTCTGAAGACGTCCACACAGTGTGCAGCATCAGTCAAAAAAGCAAACAGGATGTTAGGAATCATTAAAAAAGGGATAGAGAATAAGTATATCTTATTACCCTTATATAAATCCATGGTACGCCCACATCCTGAATACTGCGTACAGGTGTAGTCCCCTCATCTCTAAAAAGATATACTGGCATTAGAAAAGGTTCAGAAAAGGGAAACTAAAATGATTAGGGGTTTCGAACAGGTCCCATATGAGGAGAGATTAAAGAGGCTAGGACTTTTCAGCTTGGAAAAGAGGAGACCAAGGGGGGATATGATAAAGGTATACAACATCATGAGTGGTGTGGAGAAAGTGAATAAGGAAAAGTTATTTACTTGTTCCCATAATATAAGAACTAGGGGCCATCAAATGAAATTAATGGGCAGCAGATTTAAAACAAGTAAAAGGAAGTTCTTCACACAGTGCACAGTCAACCTCTGGAACTCCTTGCCTGAGGAGGTTGTGAAGGCTAGGACTATAACAGAGTTTAAAAGAGAACTGGATAAATTCATGGAGGTTAAGTCCATTAATGGCTATTAGCCAGGATGTGTAAGGAATGATGTCCCTAGCCTCTGTTTGTCAGAGGGTGGAGATGGATGGCAGGAGAGAGATCACTTGATCATTACCTGTTAGGTTTACTCCCTTTGGGGCACCTGGCATTGGCCACTCCTCGGTAGACAGGATACTGGGCTGGAAGGACCTTTGGTCTGACCCGGTATGGCCATTCTTGTGTTCTTGCGTAAGAATGCTGCTGCCATTTTTTCTAGTAGGGTGATGCAGATTATCACTTTTATCTTATCTAGATGATGAAAATCTTGCGTCTTGGATTTGCTTCTGTCTCTCTCTCTCTTTCTTTTTTTTTTTTTTTAAAGGAATCTTAAGCAGTTCTTTGTGTGGCTTCTTCCACTACAGTATCAAACCAGTAAATTTATTTTCATTTTTAACGATTTTCAAACTGAAATGATAAAGTGATTTCTCTCTCATTTGCAGGTGTTTGTATAGCTTGTGTGATCATAACATAATTTGTCTTTGTAGTGGATGATACTGGGAAGATAGAACATGAAGGTTCTGCTGAAATTACCATGGAAGCAGAGTCAGAAAGTGATCCATGTAAAGTGGACAGCATTTGTCCAGAAGTCATCAAAGTATATATCTTCAAAGCTGATCCTGGAGAAGATGATTTAGGTAAATCAGCATGGTCATTTTAGAATATTCCAACTTCGCTTCTGAAATCCTGTATACTTTGAGACTATGGCTTTTCTCAAGTCATTTGTGAAGAGCCATGGATTCTAAATGTTAAAGAATATAAACATTTTTTATATTATTTTTCAGTTTAGAATGTAATTTGATAGAAATGTACTTTAAAAAAACACTTTTATTCTGATCATCTTAATTAGGAGGCACAGTAGACATTGTGGAGAGTGAATCTGAGAATGATCATGGAGTGGGACTACTTGATCAAAACAGTGTTCGTATTCCAAGAGAAAAAATGGTTTACATGACTGTAAATGATTCTCAGCATGAAGATGAAGATTTAAGTAAGTAGGTGGCCTTTTTTTGGGGACAGGGTTTTTATTTTCAATTATGTGAAATTATTATTAATGCTGTTTATTCTTAATTTCTTTTTCTCTTAGATGTTGCAGAAATTGCTGATGAGGTTTACATGGAAGTGATAGTAGGGGAGGAAGATGCAGCAGTGGCCCATGAACAGCAAATTGATGACACTGAAATTAAAACTTTTATGCCCATAGCTTGGGCAGCAGCTTATGGTAGGTCATGTACAAGCACCTCTTCAAGAGTGGGATTGGTAGCAAAATATCTGAAAAAGCATTTACAATCAGAATATAGAATCATAGAATATCAGGGTTGGAAGGGACCTCAGGAGGTCATCTAATCCAACCCCCTGCTCAATCCCCAACTAAATCATCCCAGCCAGGGCTTTGTCAGGCCTGACCTTAAAAACTTCTAAGGAAGGAGATTCCACGGCATTGTATGTCCTACAGTTTCAAAATGCTGTAACCCATAAATCTCTAAACAGATTCCTGAAAAGGAAGATGAAAATTTTAAAGCAAGCCTCTCTGTTTCCATTTTAACAGGCATTTCCTTCATATAAATAATGTAGAAGGAGGTACAGCAAGAAGTACACAGGCTTCCAGCTGAAAAATTGTATCTTAAGTACCTCTGGCCTTCACAGTTTTGGTGTACAATAAAGGCTGGCTTGGAAATACAGAGATAAATATTTTTGTCAAAAATGACCAATCAGGAAAATGTAGGATTCATGTAAATCTTAGCTGAGAAGCAGTGTTAACATGTGACTTTATTTTGGGGTGCCTGGATGAGTACATAAATATATAGTCTGGTACTTGGAAAATGAAATACTTTTAAAAAGCAAGCAGGAAGGGGATACTGTTACTGTACTTTCCATTTAAATAATTCTTGGGTAGAACTCAGGGTTCTCCAATTTTTCAGAATTGTTGTTCTTGCTTATTGGTATATGGGCACTAGTTGAGATCTGAACTGACTTTTCTCCTTGTTGGAGTAGATCATTTATGTATTTGTTATAGAAGCACCCAGGTACCTCATCAAGATCGGAACCCTGTATGCTAGGTGCTGTCCAAACACATAGTAAGAGACAGTCCTTGCCCCAAAGCGTTTACAATATAATTTTAAATAAATTGCAACAAGTGGTGTAACAAACTAAAGAATGAAGGATAAAGGCAACAGTGATAGGAACACATGACTAAGTAGCTGTGTGAGTCATTAAAAAAAAAAAATCCCTTCTGTATACCTACCTGTCCTTTATTAATTGAACGTTTGACATAGTCCTCATAGTTGAAGTGAATGTCGAGGAGGGATTTGAAGAACAATAGGGTAATGACTATACAAATTAATTTAGAGATGACAATCGAGGCTGGCATTATTAGTGACCTGGAAGAGATGAGGTGAGGGATAACACAGTAAGATAGAAGAATGGATGTGTGGGTAGGGGCAGCATACTGAAGGGCCTTAAAAGATGAGAAGAAAATTGAATTTCTCATGGGAAAGGGATGTCAGTGGATGTACTCAAAAGAGGAGGAGCAATATGGGCAGAATCTTAATCCCTATGTGGATGGACTTGAGTGGACTTTCCAGGATAGAGAAGGAGGAAATTGCATTAGTAAAGACAGGAGATGATTAGGGCTTGGGTGAGAGTATTAGTTGTGCAGACAGAAAAAATTCTACATCTTAAAAATGTTTTTGAGGAAGAAGCAGCAAGATTTGAACATATTTTGGATGTGTGGAGCTAGAGAGAGAGTGGAATAAAAGATAACATCTCGATTACAGATATAAGTAGAATGGAACATGGTGATGATGTCAGTAGTGTCAGAGAAAGGGGGCAATGAAATGCTGAGGAAATGATTGGAAAAGATGAAGAGAACCAGGAGAAGATGGTGACATAAAAGGCAAGGAGAACAAATATGTCAAGAAGGAGAATGGATTACTTGGCACCTTAGAGACTAACAAATTTATTTGAGCATAAGCTTTCGTGAGCTACAGCTCACTGCATCCGATGAAGTGAGCTGTAGCTCATGAAAGCTTATGCTCAAATAAATTTGTTAGTCTCTAAGGTGCCACAAGTACTCCTTTTTGCGAATACAGACTAACATGGCTGCTACTCTGAAAGAAGGAGAATGTTTGTTAAAAAGTGCTGAAAGATCAGTGAGGGTGAGGGTGGAGTTGAGACCTTTGATTTGGCCATGAAGAATTCATGCGAGACGTCAGTGAGTGCAGTTTCAATGGGGATCCAGAATGGAGTTTGAAGAATTTAAGTCAACAGTTGTAGACAGCATATTCAGTGAGTTTTAAAAATGAAGGAAAAAAGGGAGGACAGTAGTCAGAAAGAGAGGTGAAATGTCTAAAGTGGAGATTTTTTAGGACGTGGGAAACAGTAGTGTGCTTGTATTGTCAGGATGTGGGATTTGATGGGAGAGGTGAGAAAAGGGGAGCAGAAGTCATGGAAAGCATGGGTGTCACTGAGGCAGGTTGCAGGGGACTTAGAGGAGATCAGATGAGAAACCTCAAAGCCAATGACAGATTCAAAGGAGGAGAGCGTGATAGAGATAATGTTACTGGGGGATTTTAAAAAATAATCACATTTTATTATTTTTTTGCTGCAATGTGGCAGAATCCAGTGGCTTCTATTACTTTCCATTCTAGAAAGTAGGGAAAACAGTTTCCTGTATTTGAGAACATTTAGGTCCAATTTTGTCATGTCATAATCTGTAAGGACTCTTGTATACATACTACAGTTATGTTTTATTGTTGTCAGATGTGAAATTGGTTCTCCCTTCCAAAAGCATTTGTCACCTGCCACACACTCTTCAGCCCTTTCTCTGGCTTTCCTCAGCTGATAAATGAAGTTCAGAACCCTCAGGTTATGCATGAGTCTGTTCCTCCCTACATTTTTTTCCTCTCATTCATTTCTAAACACCCACTTCAACTCTTTACTTTTATCTAGCTGCTTCCTTTGTCCTCTTCCCATTCTTGTCTTCACGCCTTCTTATATGCTACCTCTTCCACCTTGAACTGCCTCCCTCTCCTGGAGCATAAAGAGACCACTCTTTGTGAGACCACTTTTTAAAATTTACATATTCCATAAAATCTTATCAATGTTAAACAAGCAACAAAAGCTTGTTAAATAAAAAACAAATCTTGATGATTTCACTTGTAGTTAAACTCATTATCTGATGCGTTATATGTCATTCTGATACTGTTTGTATATTTAGAATGTAAGCTCCTTGGGGCATGGGTGGTATCCTCCTCTTGGTTTTATACAGTGTTGAGCACACTGTTCATACTCACTAAAATTAATTTGTACAAGGTTAAATCTCCAGATTTGTGTAGAGTGTGAGTTATGTATATTCATGTTGTTCTAATTCTTATTAAAGTCTCTGGCACATTCAGCAATGACTCCCAAATTAAAGGTCCAATCCTGCAAATCCTCTGCATATGGAACTTTCATCATCTTCAAGTCAAGTCAGTTGGCTTGAACAGGATGGGCATTCACACACAGGGGTCTTACAGGATTGAACCCTAATGGAATACTGGATATCAGGTATAAATCATGTGACTTGCATGTTTCCTGAGATTAGAAATTCTTTGTACAGAATTACTAACCAGAAATGTGTGGGAAAATCTTTTCTTAAAATGCAATATTGAGATTAGAAAGAGAGAAACCTTTGTGAAATAGACTTCTGTTTTCTTCTGTAAACTACATTGGATTTGAATCCAGATCCTTCCCCATACAAATCCAGTACCTGCACCATTCAGATTATACTCAGTTACACAGTTGTTTTAGTCCTAGATTTTGTCGTATACTGAAAAGAGTGCTTGTGGATCAATTAATTTGAATGGGCTTTTGGTTTAACAACATTACCATAGTTTAGATAAGCTATTGAGTTAAAAGATTCTCTTGTCTATTTTTCATTTATCATTATAGTTTCTATAGTCCAAATAAATTTTAGAGTAACTATGGTAGATCATTTTAATCTATTTTATTAGGTAATAATACTGATGGGATTGAAAGCCGGAATGGCACCGCAAGTGCTCTCTTGCACATAGATGAGTCTACTGGACTTGGGAGACTAGCTAAACAAAAACCAAAGAAAAGGAGGAGACCTGAATCCAGGCAGTACCAAACAGGTGAGTACTTAGATGCTCAGGTAGTTTAGTGATAGGGCTATAAAAGTACCTCGATAGAGACATATGGATACTCGGAAACAAATGTGCATTGCCACTGAGGACTTGAAGACACAACGTTCTGTAGAGAGAATATGGTTACTTTGCTTCTTGGATTTGTTGGCAAGATGTTCAACTCACATACCCAACTTGTATTTTCTTTTTAAAATTCTGAAATAAAAATGTTAGGAAAACTTAACTTCACAGCTTCAAATGGAAGTGAATCCTTCTCAGGCAAAACAAAAGCAATATTGTGGCAAAAAGTTAAGTTCTTATATATTTAACTTGTTAAACAAATTTGAATTGACTAGCATATACAGCCTTTTTCAAAAACTGATCTTGGCCAAATAAAATATTGCTGTAAATGGTAGTTTTCTAAAAATCTGGTTGTCTTTTTTGTATATACAATAAACTGAATAAAGTTAGTTATGGCAGTTAATTTAATAAGTAACTAAAGAAGTTTGAGTATCATAAGTTACTTTATCTGGTATAAATTCTATACATGTTCTCTCATGTCTCTTAAACTTACTATAATTATGAAATAAGTTGCGCTAATGGTCTTTTCAGAATCTTTACTTGAAACCACAACAGCAGCTGCATGTTGTTGACATTCGTAGGCTTCTACCTTCACTGAATTATTTATTTTTCTAATGAAGTAAAAAGAGTACCTCTTCATTTATTTAGGTGTTCTTGACTTAAAATACAAATATCAAAAATTCCTTTCCATTGTAACTAAACGGCAGCAGTTCCATTTCATGTAGCCCCAAGTAGCAGATCAGGCAAATTAAAGGTTGAAATAATCCTTCCTTTTGCACCACCAACTACCCTGTTAATTCTCCCTTATTTGGGGGAAAATGTGCTTCACAGAGTTCCCAAAAGGTAATCAAATTCAGGCTAATTTGGACAGAGCTGAGGGATGAGTTCCAAAGCTGAGGAGCCCTTACATAAAACGTTGTCCCATCGACCCACTCTCATTCATACCAAGAGGAGTCCAGCTTGAACATCTCTCCTGCTTGTAACCATGACATATGGCATGAGGAGGGAGGTAGTCTCTCAGATACGTAGGTTTTAGGCCTATTTAGTGCAGATCATGTGGCACCAATGTAATATGCTCACAGGGTGATGTTCCGCTTAACAAGTGAGCTGATTAGTTTTGTACCAACTGCAGTCTGAGGGTGGTTTTATGTGTAAACCTATGTAGATTTCATTATAATAGTATAATCTTGAGAAGAAAGACATGGATGACACATGTAAGTTCTGCTTCTGAAAGAAATGATTGCTAACTCCTTGCCATTTGTATATGAAAAAAATCTATCCTGTCCACTGCTGCTATCTAATCTCACAGCAAACAGAATGTACAGTGTATTACAGAAATTATATTGTATAGGAGTGTTTGTGGTATGAATGAACTTTATTCATTTTGTTAAAAAGTATAACTTTGAAATCTGGAATGTTATGGGGATCATAAATAGTTTGCTGTGTGAGGTTGTGTCATTGGTTCACAGAAGTTGTCCTTCAACATAAATTTTCCATTTTTGATTAAAACATATCAATTCTGATTAAAAGACAATTTTGAGAGAATGTTGAAGGATCTATAATCACTGACATGTTAACTTATTCCTTATTGAGTTTCTACAAATTTCCTTCATGTAGTCTGTGTATCATTGATTCATTGGTTGTAAAGATACCCTTCTCTCTGTATGTTTCATACTTGACAGTAGTGCCAAATGCCGAAGTTTTGAGTCTGCACTTGTTAGTGTTGGGAAATTCTGATTATCAGTGCTGTAGAATTAGTGCAGAATAGTGGTTAAAGTGAACTTAATAATATTAATGGAAGTAACTAATTTGGATTTATTTAACAGTACTACTTATTGTTATGTAATTAAATGATTTGAAGTAGAATGTTTGGTCAATTTTATGGTTCTTTGTTTATTTTCAGCAATAATCATTGGCCCTGATGGTCATCCTTTGACTGTCTATCCTTGCATGATTTGTGGAAAGAAGTTTAAATCCAGAGGTTTCTTGAAAAGGCACATGAAAAATCATCCAGAGCACCTTCTTACGAAGAAGAAATACAGATGCACAGACTGTGATTACACTACCAATAAAAAAATAAGTTTACATAACCACCTGGAGAGTCACAAGCTGACTAACAAAACAGAAAAGCTTATTGAATGTGATGAGTGTGGGAAAAGCTTCTCTCATGCAGGAGCTTTATTTACTCACAAGATGGTGCATAGGGACAAAGGAGCCAACAAAATGCATAAGTGCAAATTCTGTGATTATGAGACAGCAGAACAAGGGTTACTGAGTCGTCATCTTCTGGCTGTCCACAGCAAGAACTTTCCTCATATTTGTGTAGAGTGTGGCAAGGGATTTCGTCATCCATCAGAGCTCAAGAAGCACATGCGAATCCATACTGGTGAAAAGCCATATGAGTGCCAGTATTGTGATTATAGGTCTGCTGACTCTTCTAATTTGAAAACTCATGTAAAGACTAAACATAGTAAGGAAATGCCATTCAAGTGTGATATTTGTTTTCAGACTTTTTCAGATACCAAAGAACTGCAGCAGCATATACTTATACATCAAGAAAGCAAAACACATCAGTGTTTGCATTGTGACCACAAGAGCTCAAACTCAAGTGATTTGAAACGGCATATAATTTCAGTACACACAAAGGATTACCCTCACAAGTGTGATATGTGTGATAAAGGCTTTCATAGGCCCTCAGAACTGAAAAAACACGTGGCAGCCCACAAGGGTAAAAAATTGCACCAGTGCAGACATTGTGACTTTAAGATTGCGGATCCGTTTATTCTAAGTCGCCACATTCTCTCAGTTCACACAAAGGATCTTCCATTCAGGTGTAAGAGATGTAGAAAGGGGTTTAGGCAACAAAATGAGCTAAAAAAACACATGAAAACACACAGTGGCAGGAAAGTTTATCAATGTGAGTACTGTGAGTATAGCACTACAGATGCCTCAGGCTTCAAACGGCATGTTATTTCTATTCATACAAAAGACTATCCTCACCGTTGTGAATACTGCAAGAAAGGTTTCCGAAGGCCATCAGAGAAGAACCAGCACATTATGCGGCATCATAAAGATATTGGGCTGCCTTAAAGTCTCTTTTACAGACTTATGGCTTGGAGTTGTAAAGGATATTGCATTTCAGGCAGTCAGCTTATTTTAAAGCCAATCACCTGCGATCACAAAAAAATAAAAAAATAAAAAATACTGTGCATTTGATTTATTGCTGTATACAAATAGGATTATTGCTTCTAGTTGACTTTTATACATTTTGTTCAATAGCGTGTTCTAAATTCTATTCAGTTTGTTTAATAAATGAGGAAAAGATGGCAACAATAAAGTTGCATTTAATAAAGTAAACCCTGTCTCATACTGAATTTTTCAACCGTAATAGCTTATTTAAACATTTATCTTACTGACTTTGTTGGTACTCACATTGTCCATGTTAATGCAGTTTTGTTGTGAATTTTAAAAATATTTTAAATTTTCTCTTGCTAAAATTGTCAGTCGTACAAAATAACATGGAGAATTTTAATGTCAAGAATAATGTTCTTATTAGGGCCAACCTATTTGTCTTATTTAGTGTATACATAACTTGTGGCAAATTAAACTTTACATTTGAACAGTTATATTTAATATTACTGAACAAAAATACATTTTTATTCAGGTTTCCTTTACAAAGGATCTCATTCCTCCCTTTATAAAAAGTAAAAATTATGGTTGGGGGCATTTTTTCAGTACTTACACTTTTTGGAGTAGGAATTTATTCATAAGTATTATGTTTATTCTCTGTGCTTCTTTGTCTTTGAATGGTTATGTATCACAAAAGAGTTTTGGTTTTCTCAACTTCCTGCTGACTAAACATTTGAAACATAAAATATAGCTCTTCCACTTACCTGGATAGGCTGCAACTTCTTGTGTACGCAGCTAAGTGTACCCCAATTGAATATGATTTTATGTATAACAACATGAAACAGCGGTATTTGGGTTTAAATCACAGTTTTGCTGGGAATGATTTTAGTTTTATTCTAAAGTCCAACAGATGTCTCAGATGGTTTTGCAAATGTATTATTTAGAGAGAGAACTTCAAGTAGGAAATAGTAGGAGCAGATGATTTTTAAGGAACAGATCCAATTTTCATGCAGATATCCTTAATAAAAATAAATTATGACAGAGGCAGAACTGTTTCTAAATAGAACATTTTTCATGAACCATCAGCAGCTGTGCTAAGCTGTTATTTATTAAATAATTAGTATCCAGAATAAACCTAGTTTTTTCTAGTCTGTGTATAAACAAATGGAATAGCATTACAATTGTATGTAATTTTACCATCTTAAGTTTATTACTAAGATAAAGCTGCAATGCAATATTGGTTACTAATTGCTGTGTAAATGTGTAAGATACAAAGTCATGTATCTTGAGTGACAAAAAGTAAAACAAAACTGAATTGCTTAATTCCAAGTCATGTATTAGGGCTTGATCCTGGAGTCCTTATTCAAATTCCCACTGAAGTAAGAAGTTGATTGAGTAAGGATTGTAGGATGTGGCCCCAAATGACTATAGGATTAGACAGATTCTGCAAGCATTAATCCCACCAAGTAGCATTTACTGATAATAGTTCCATTATCTTTAATAGGACTACTCACTGGGAGCAAGGGAGGCAGAAGCTGGCTCTCAGTCCTTAATCAGACCCTTAGTGAATGAGTTTTCCTCTTTCAGATGCTTATGTCCTAAATCTTTACTATTTTGTTTTCTTATTGAGAACTGCAACTATCGCTCCGCCAGTCCATATGTTTTATTGTAAGTGTAAACACTGAGTTTAACTTGGACTTGTCTTTTCAGGCAAGGCTAATGCTTTCTAATGCTGTTTTTCCCCACACTTGTTTGTGATGTCTGATTAATAGTGCCAGGCGTACTGATCCAGTCCTACATTGGCTAATGTTGCTAATAATAAAGAGATCCTGATAATTTTACGTGTAACTGGTGAGCAGACTCCTGTGCCTAACTTCAGTGGGAATCTATGTGGTTGCAGCAGTCTGCCTGCAAGCTGTATATTACAGGATCACAGGTCCATAGTGTGTGAAAACTTGGCGCACATTTTCCATTGAAATCTTGCAAAATGTCTGTCTTCAGATTGATTTTTCTCTAAGTCTTTTGCAAGTGGAAAGCTGAAAACTATAAATTCCACGTAAATTCCCATCATATTATTGAGAAGTTCTAGCCATTTTGAACGATATATTTTTTAAATAAGCTGAAAGACAAAGAACACAAACAGTTTTACACACTTTATTTCTCTTATATAGTCTGGAATCGTACACACTTTTTTTAAAGCACAATACTGAAACTTTTTTTTTAAAGGAGTAATTAAAGGTTTAGTCAAGTGGATTTTGTAAAATGTATTTGTCTGTATAAAGAGAAAATGAAATTGTAGTTATTGTTAATGTACTGACATTAGTTACAGCTAGTTTTAATTCTTAAATAATTTGATTAGCTTATGCTATAAAATGGATGTTTCAGTTAAATGTTTTTAAAAGGTACCGATTTTTACAAGAACACAATATAAATTATTGTTCTGTAGAAATGCCCTGTTAAATATTGTATGTCCCTCCCTCTGTACACTTTGTAAAAAAGAAAAAGAAAAAACAAAATACATAGAATCATATAGGGATGTGTGACATTATTGTAATTGTGTACTTGATAATAACGTGAAAAAATAAAAATCAGAATATTTTCTTGTTAACGAACGTTTAGTTTACTTGGTTCCAGTACTAAGATATTACTTAATGATACACACTTAAAAAAAAATCTAATAATTTAGCATAAATGTTTATTTTTATCCTCCCATTTCTCAACTTGTGTGCAGTACTGGATACAAAGTGTTTAAACGGTTTACATTTGTGAAGCAAATAGAATGATAGATGATCCTTCATTCTCGGGCATTTGATCATTTCTTATGCTTAGGTTACAGGTGCTTTGACACCCTAAGAGGGCAGGTCCTCTGAGTTCACTTAACTTCTATTTCCATTTACTTAACATGATTAATTTCTATAAAACTGTTTGTTTTTAAAATTTCAGTCTCCTCCAACGAAGTGATTGAGTACTAAGTGAAGTTCTACTATAATATCCAGACAATGGATAATTTTTATTTTGTTATTTTCCAGAAGGAACAGCATATGCAGCTATCATAATTAAACTAAATGGACCACACACAAACAACATCTAGATTACAGAGAAGGTAAGAAACACTTATCCACTGGGGGCCTAGAGAGAACATGTCTAGTAATCAAAATGCCAAACACTTCAAACTTTAACAGCCCTTTAACAGGACTCTTACTGATGGATGACTTTGTGTATGGGTGGGTTGATGGAGATCTAATCAATTGTCCTGGCCATCGCAGGAATTAAAACCAAGACACCAAGAATATGGTTTAATTAGGCTGCAACCAGACATGACAAACCCGTAGGTGTAGTCACTCCAATCCTGAACGGATGGGATTCTAATTTACCAGGAGAAGCTCAACAGTATGTGGTCTTCTACATCAGGAACTGGTTTCCTTTTCCAAGGTAAACTTCCTGTGAAGAAAGAATGTCCTGACACAAACAGGTTTCTGCACTATGCTAGTCTGTACTGCTTTGATTAGGCCAATCCTAGCTTCCTTACACTCTGGTAGTAGTACAATTCACTGTGGTCTTTTGATACTCAGGATAAGATCCACATGCGATGTGCATCGGATGAAGTGAGCTGTAGCTCACGAAAGCTTATGCTCAAATAAATTTGTTAGTCTCTAAGGTGCCACAAGTACTCCTTTTCTTTAAACAAGACATAGGCATTGCAACATCTTTCTTTTAGGTTCTCTGCTGCCTAGTAGAATCCAAAACCCTGAGTTAGGTGCCCAGGCTCCCCATACAAGGCATGGGGATAATTGGATGCCTAAGAATGGCATTCACAAAAGCCAATAAACTGAACTGCTAATAAGCTAGCCAACAAAAAATCCTGAGGAAAGGAGTGTGACCTAAGCTCCAACCCTCAAAGAGAGTTAAGTGGACACTTTCTCCCACTTGTGATTCATAGCCATGTGCCCTCTCCTGAAGTTTCTGTCCTAATCAGTGGGCTATAGGGAATTCTTAGGTGGGGCTCCCTCAGTCTCTCCTGTTGAAGCTGTTCCACTTTCTATAAATAATTAAATAGTCAGTGGAACAGGTTGGAACTTGGGTCTCCCACCTCCATGGGGAGTGCCCCAACCCCTGGGCTATAGAGTCATTCTCATGCATGCTCTGGTCCAATGACTATGTAGTTCATACAAATTGGAACAGGTTCCCACAGTGAGCAGTAGGAGCCCAGTATGGCCTAGTGGTTGGGACATAAAAACCTAGGTTCAAGTCTCTGCTTCACATCAGGCCAAGGGAGATTTGAACCTGAGTTTCTCATTGCCTGCATTAGAGTTGTAAGCATTGGGTGATCATACATAAAGGGAACAGTGACACCACCACCATTTTGTGTGGGGGCTCAATCTGGTAAGCATGCTCAGAGCATGCCTACCACATCAGCCAAGATAGGTGGGGCAAATGCCTACTTAGGCAGAAGCGAGGTGCTGGGCATCAGGACTGAGTTTGCTTGCATGCTCACCAGCAGAAATTTAGGCATTAATGGGACTTGGAAACTGATGCACTTAGGGAATTTAGGTGCCTGTGGGGTTAGCAGCTAAAGGATGGTTTTGAGGATCTAAATTTTGGATTTAGGTGCCTAAATCCTTTATGGCTTTAGCCCTCGGAGTCAGGGTTTCAGATCTCTTTCCCCCATACAACCCCTTTGTAGACTCCTAAACTTCCAAAGTCTATCTGAATCCTCCCTTGCTGACCTTTAATTGCTGTGATAGAGACCATCCTCCAATAGCCTAATTAAAACTCACTACCAGGCTTCTGGTAATTGGTATCCTTCTGTAAACAATAAACAACCCAAAATAGCATGTGATGCCAGCCCATGGTATACCCGCTATACCATAGCATATGGTATGCAGTTGGGAAATAAGTCAAAATATGAGAGGTCGCACACCTGCTCTCAATTGGAGTTGAGTCAATTCCTCAGCATACATCAGAATGTTCATGGAGCTAGTTGCTTTGCAGTGAGGTAAAACTGGTCATCTGCCAAGGTTCTAGTGGCCTAGCTGGACCTGAAGGCTCCTTGCTGGCTTCCAGCTGCAAATCTCAACCTCTGTCCATCTCACACACTAAGTGACTTGAAGAACTGGCGGTTATCAACATGGGCCACTGCCTGGTATTTTACTTCAGAATTGCCTCTCTTGCTCCTGCCCTTGTTCCTGAAGATAGTGACTGACACTATGACAAGAAAGCCCTTCAGAGAAGTATGTCTTTTACTAGCTTCTCTGATACAATCAGCACTATGTGCCCTGGTGGACACCTGAGACCCAATGCTAGCCCCCAGCCCTTCCACATCTGAATTAAGTTTCAGGTTCACTTCTGGCAATCAATCTGCTTGTCAAAAGAAATCCTACTGCACTGATTCACAACTGTCCAGCACTCAATAAATCCTCCATTCCTTGATTTGCTCTTAATAGCAAATTGGGTCTGGCCATGGTAAGCCACTATAAAGAACAACTTGAATTCTTTAGGACAGATCATATTTTGGGCATAGAGAAATACTATTCTTTAGGACAGAATTATCTGTCACTTCCAGTATCCTCTCTGACAGTGATCAACAGTAGACACCTCAATGAAACCGCACAATACTACACCCTAAGCAGAAATTTCCACTATGTTGCCATTCAGCAGCAGCTATCTATATCACAGCATGTACCTTTTGAAGAAGCAGTGTCTAGTGATTTATAGGGATGTTGATATTGAAGATGGCTCTTCACAGCTCTTGAACCAAAAGTACCCCTCCTCTACTCCTGACATATGTTTTTCAGTATGTTCCTATTTTGTAGGTTTGTCTCCTTTACTGGTGCTGAGGTAAATGTATCTGATCAAGATCTGTGGACATCTAGTGGGAGGAACCGACCACTATGACATAGTAAGTAGTATCTGCTCACAGGACAACTGAATTTGGATTTCTCTAAAAAGAAAACCGTCTGGCAGGAATAATGCAGTGGGAGAAGCAGTGGTGTTGAATTGCTAAGTTAGGCATATTCATTGGAAAAGTTGAGCCTAAAGCTTCTCTAGAAATGAGCTGCTGCAGTTCTGTTACAAAGCAGGATTATTCAGATTGCCTAACTTCCTGGTGGCTGTTGCACCTGTGATGTCTTAAAGTAACTACAGCTGAGTTTGTGAGGGCCTAATGACATAATTTGAGGGAAACAGCTGACAGATTGTCTTCCTTCCTCTGGATCAAGTTGGAGAGAAGGAACACCTGCCTGCTTGGCAGGTATGAGAGTTTCTATCACCATGAGTGAAAGAAGAAAAAGGTTAAAGTAAGATTCCCCTTTTTACTAAAAACCTCTTCTTCCAACTGAGAGCTCTTAACTGAGCTGCAGATGTGACACACTATACAGTCTACTGGATTAGCCCTTAATTAGGGCTAAGTTTGAGCTGCAGAGAGGCACGTATCTCTGCAAACAATCGACAACCTGAGAGAGGATGGATGCTTGGTTATCCAAGTCATGTGAGGGGGTTCTGAGTGGGTAGGTGTTCTGGAAGAGAACAAGAAGGAAGACCTCCCTTATAGCCTTCAGACTAGTGGATAGGTACTCAGGTATAGGATGTGTGAGACCCCTTGTCTGAGGCCCTCTTCCTCCTGAGTAGGAGAAGGGATTTTAACAGGTTTTGGTCACTGTGATGGAATTCAGTTCATGCAATCCAGACCGGCAAGAGGTTGTGTCATCTCTTGCCCTGCAGCTCTGGCTGCCTCACAATGTTTTGGTGTTGTAGTTCCCAGGCTGGGATGCTCACAACCAGCCACCAAGCATGTAGGTCTCGCTCTGAAGCAGAAGCAGATTAAGGATTTCTGGGGCCCATGGTCAGTGCAAGTGGGGGAAGGGGGACCCTTCCTATCCCTTCCACCTGTGGTTCTGCCTCTTCCATATGTGACTATGTCCACTGCCCTACCCCTTTCTGCCCCTTCCCCAGGCCCTGCCCTTGTTCCACCTAGGGTCCCCCCCATTCTGTCCCCCACTGCAGCCCCAAGATTGGAGAAGCTCTGTCCTCCCGCCGTGGCCCCAGGCCACAGGAGGGAGTGAGAGATTCCCCACCCCTGATGCCGCAGTGATAACGAGAGCTTCTTCAGTCCCGGGGCTGCAGTGGGGCTTCCCCTACTGCCACTCAGCTTCTGCCAGAGATGAGCTTGGGGGGGGGAGGAATTGGGGGCTTTCCCTGCCCCACGGCTGGCACTGCTGCTGTGGAGCGGGATCTGGGATTGTGGGGATTCCCCCACCGCTGCACCTGACATGGCCACCAGAGAATGGGGTTGGGGCAAGGGGAGGGGCTTCCCCCACTGCTTCACCCGACGGAAGTGCTGGGGTTTCCCTGCTGCTGCTGTGCCAGGCTGTCATGCCCACCTGGCACTGTTGCCTAGGAACAGGGTTGGGGCGTGGGGGCTTTTACTGCCCGCCCAG
Source organism: Dermochelys coriacea (assembly GCF_009764565.3). Taxonomy (NCBI): domain Eukaryota; kingdom Metazoa; phylum Chordata; order Testudines; family Dermochelyidae; genus Dermochelys; species Dermochelys coriacea. The sequence goes on from NC_050068.2 coordinate 143,021,011, forward strand.
GGCTCTGGGCCCCCCCCTTGGCATGGGTCCTGTAGTCCCAGTGGCTAATCTGCCAGTGCTCTGAAGCATGTGTGTGCTTAGCCTTGGTTCAGCAGCTCTGACCCCAGTAGCCTGTCTATAGCCCCAAAGCCCCACTCTGGCTTCCACCAGCCTTAGTTACAACCAGCAAGGTGACCCCAACACACTCCCCATCCTGAAATTTCCCCAAATAGTGTACTCTGCAATGTACAGCCCTCTCCTGCACAGTCCAGAGAAACACTAAAGTCGGTTTGTTCCTCTAAAGACACAAACCCTAAGAGCTTGTCACATTAACTGGAGTTAACATTTACTTTAATTGAAACACAGCACTGATGGTTTAGATTACTAGTAAACAAATGTATTAACGATAGGCCATAGGTTAAGTGATGCCAAGTAAAAGAAATAAAGTTAGCAAGGGTTACAAGCAAATAAAAGTTAAAATGTGCATCTAAAAGTCTAAAACTTAATTTAGCAAGGTACAGGCTTCATTCAAATTGGTTTCGCTCGCCAATATTCCTTCTTCCCAGCCATCGCTGACTTTCCCTCTGTCAGGACCTTCCACAGAAGTACAAGGTGCTTGCTTAACTTTTCTTTCTAGGTGGAAGATCTCTACCTACATAGGTTTCTCACCTATATTCAGCTCCCAGAAACTTCAACCCCCCTTTTTGGTGGAAGGACCCACCTTTCTCAGCTTGCAAGTACTCTATTCCCTTGTCTGTCTAGGGATGGATGCCAAAGATGTCTTCTGTCCTTGCTTATATCTTCCAAAGTTTAGTGACTTTGTTTCAAAAGGCAGGACGACTTCATGCTATTCTTCCCTTCCTGGGGCTTCCATTGTTTTAATTCTACCATCCTTAATTTACATAGGAAGACAGTTGTGACATTCCCTTTCTGTCTGGGCAGATTGAACAGCCTAATATCAATGAGTATCCATAATTCCTTTTAGAGGTTTAATATATACCATTCACAATTAGATTAATCACCAGCATCATAGGCTTTCAGAAAGGACTGCACTCTGCACACTTTGATAGTACAGCAATGTTATATACAATCAGTTGATTCAGTTGCTTATCACTTGTGGTTCATCCCCCTGGCTTTATAGACTAGTAAACCTTTGCAATGGATTCTTCTGCAAAGTAAATCCCAGACCAAGCCTCTCCCCAGCTAGATGTAGATGTCATGCTGTCTCTTCCCCCACTGTTAGTGAGAGGTTTGCCTCCATCCCTTGTGACTTGATGGGTGTGTTTATGCTACATGTATATAGATTTTCATTGTCTTTCAACGTACTTTGGAAGTAACTCCCAGGTGGAAAAAACACATTCCTTTGTTTAGGGCAGACCTGTTTAAAACTCCCCCTGACATACCTGGCTTACACATATTTTAGTTAGAATTCTAACATATTTCCATAACTCTTAATACCCATTGTGTACATACTTCGTGCAAGAATATTAACAATCAGTGATTGTTAGTTAGTTAATTGTTAGTTTTCAAATGACACCTGACAAGGCATATTTTGTAAGAGATTGTTCCATTCCTGTGCAGGGTGTGACTACAGGGAGCTTAGTGTCCTGGTCACCTATCTTGTGAGTGCCCTAACCGCTAGGCTATGGAGTATTCTGTGGTGTGTCTCCCTCAGTCTCTCCTATTTAACTGGGTCCACTTTCATTAAATATTAATTGGGCCACAGTTAGAGTTAGAATGACTATAGTCTAGTGATTTAGGCAATTACCTGAGAGGTGGTAGATCCCTGTTCAGATACCAAGTCCTTATCAGGCAGGGGGGACTTGAGCTGGGGAGAGGTGGTGGTCCTGTACCCTGAGTTATTGTCCTAACCACTAGCCTAAAGGTTATAAGGGAACACATCCTCCTCCAGTTGTCTTGTGTGAACTAGCCTGAGGGGCCTGATCGGGTAGGCATCCTTTGCGCATGCCCCCGCACATGACTTAGGCAGCTAAACACCTATGAATCTCTCTGGGGCTTAAGTGGGATGTAGGTGTCCAGGCAGCAGTGAGCAGAGGCAAGAACTTAGGCACCAGGTGACTTGAGGAGCCAACAGCGTTAGGAGCAACGGAGTGGGAGTTTTGTGGATCGCAGTGGTGCCCAAAAATGGAAGTTAGGCACCTAAGCCGATTGCACTCCTAGAATATAAAATTATTTCAGTTTACCCAGAAAGCCTCTTGCAGTACAGAGCTCTATGACACTATGGGGGTCAGAAAGTTGATTAAGTACTGACGCAATGAGAAGAGTGCCATAAAGTAGCACAATTTCTAGTAGCTGGTCCCCTGATCCCAGGGCTGAGGAAAATCGCTTATCTAACTCCTGACCAGGCCTGATCCTTTTTCATTTATGAAATCTAACCAGCTCACAGTCCAGTGATTGGAGTTAGTGTTAATAGGATCAGCAGCAATAAATCCTAAATTTACTTCTTTTAATGGGACAGTTTCTGTAGAAGAGGAGCTTGTGCTTAATGTTAAATATTTTTTCTCCTCGGAAATATATCAAAATGTTGCCAGTAAACACTTGTTTCAGAGGAAGTGCTCTCTTTAAAAACAAAGGATCTTAAACTCCATTAGCCAAAATCTTATGCATGGCTTGTGCAGTTTTGCCAAAAGCTGAATTATGAAATTCTGATCTCAGACAGGCTCATGTGGATTGTTTCTTAAAATAAATTAATGTGCTCAAGTATGTTGTGATACAGCATGGCCAGAAGGCAGCAGGAGAGTGATATAGGAGAGATATGTAAGTCCCAGGATGAGGAGAAGCCTTATTCCTTGTAGAGGGAAGAAAGGTTTCTATAGATTAATTAAGAGCACCTGAAGCTAGTCACCTGATAAAAACCACCTGCTTCAATCAGCCAGGGGAAGGAGTTGGAGCAGGAGTGCAGTTTGGAGGAGTTGAAGTAGAGGAGAGTTTGGAGAAGTGCTGGTGGCTGGCTAGAAAACCAAGACCCTAGGTAAAGAGACACCTGGCTTGTTCAGAGAGAGAGAGAGGACAGGAAGCCCCACAAGCTGAAGAACAGAAGAGGGAAATAGCCCAGGGGAAGGAAGCACTAGTTCAAGTGGTTTACTACTAGCCCTAGGGCCCCTGGGCTGGGACCTGGAGTAAAGGGCGGGCCTGGGTCCATCCTTCTCCACTACCCTTCTCTGGGTTACTTGTGGGACAGTAGATACCCTAGTTCAGGGGCAGGAAACTGTGCCCTGAACCCCCCCGCAAGAAGAGGAAGCGCGGGACCCATCATAGTCATACAGGCAATTTGCCACAATGTGTAAACAATAATTATTTTATTAAGTAAGTGGAGGATGAAAGACCAAGTAAGGATCCTTAATTTAATCTAGTAGATTGCAGAAATCTGAAAGTCTTTTCCACTAGGTGGCAATACAGTATAAAACTACACACAAACAGCTATATAGTAGTTTTGTTTCTTAATAGGTAGATGGCATTAGTTTACCAGCTGGCCCAGCCAAAAGTACAGGTAGCAGATGATTTAATCTCTTTATGTAGAGGATCCAGTGGAGCTGGTATTTGATACGGTGTTTGCTCAAGGATACTTATTTTTTATGGTGTACTTCCTAGAGAGGCAGAAATTGCCAGAAGACTAATTTCAAATATTTTCTACTTCCCAACAAATGCTTTTATATTTTGCTTTCTCTCTTTTTTTGTCAGTGGACATGGTGCAGTGATTGGTTTATTGAACTGTGACTCAGGAGACATCTAATCTTGTGTCTGCCACAAACGTGCTGTGTGGCCTTGGGGAAATCATCTAAGTGCCCGTGCCTCAGTTTCCCCATCTCTCTAAAAAATGACAATAATAGGGCTGTCAAGTGATTAATTATGATTAATAAAATAGATTGATTAATCATGCTGTTAAACAATAATAGAATACCATTTATTTAAATATTTCTGGATGTTTTCTACATTTTCAAATATATTGATTTCAATTACAACATAGAATACAACATGTACCATACTCACTTTATATTTATTTTTGATTACAAATATTTGCACTATAAAAAATAAAAGAAATAGTATTTTTCAATTCACCTAATACAAGTGCTGTAGTGCAATCATTTCTTTATCATGAAAGTTGAACTTACGAATGTAGAATTATGTACAAAAAATAATTGCATTCAAAAATAAATCAATATAAAACTTTAGAGCCTACAAGTCCACTCAGTCCTACTTCATCCAGTCACTCAGACAAACAAGTTTGGTTGCAATTTGCCGGAGTTAATGCTGCCGGCTTCTTGTTTACAATGTCACCTGAAAGTAAGGTGTTCTCATGGCACCATTGTAGCCAGCATCACAAGATAGATACGTGCCAGATACACTATGTCCCTTTATGCTTCAACCACTATTCCAGAGGACATGCATCCATACTGATGATGGGTTCTGCTCAATAACGATCCAAAGCAGAGTGGACCGATGCTTGTTCATTTTCATTATCTGAGTCAGATGCCACCAGCAGAAGGTTGATTTTCTTTTTTGGTGGTTCAGGTTCTGTAGTTTCCACATCTGAATGTTGCTCTTTTAAGACTTCTGAAAGCCTACTCCGCACCTCGTCCCTCTCAGATTTTGGACAGCACATCAGATTCTTAAACCTTGGTGTGAGTGCTGTAGCTATCTTTAGAAATCTCACATTGATACCTTCTTTGCATTTTGTCAAATCTGCCATGAAAGTGTTCTTAAAATGAATATGTGCTGAGTCATCATCCAAGACTGCTATAACATGACATATATGGCAGAATGCAGGTAAAACAGAGCAGGAGACATACTATTCTCCTCCAAGGAGTTCAGTCACAAATTTAATAAATGCATTATTTTTTTTTAACAAGCATCATTGGCATGGAAGCATGTCCTCTGGAATGATGGCTGAAACATGAAGGGGCATACAAATGTTTAGCATATCTGGCACGTAAATATCTTGCAACATGAGCTACAAAAGTGCCATGTGAATGCCTGATTTCACTATCAGGTGACATTGTAAATAAGAAGCAGGCAGCAGTATCTCCCATAAATGTAAACAAACTTGTTTGTCTTAGCGATTGGCTGAACAAGAAGTAGGACTGAGTGGACTTGTAGGCTCTAAAGTTTTACATTGTTTTGTTTCTGAGTGCAGTTATGTAACAAAAAACTACATTTGTAAGTTATACTTTCACAATAAAGAGATTACATTACAGTACTTGTATGAGTTGAATTGAAAAATACAATTTATTTTATCATTTTTTACAGTACAAATATTTGCAATAAAAATATAAAGTGAACACTATTCCGTGTTTTAATAGAAGTCAATATATTTGAAATGTAGAAAAATATCCAAAAATAGTTAATAAATTTTAATTGTTGTTCTATTGTTTAACAGTGCAATTAATCACAATTAATTTTTTGAGTTAATCGTGTGCATTAATTGTGATTAATTGATAGCCTTAGATAATACTTACTTATCTTGTAGAGACAGAGCAGGAGAGGATTATTTGTGAAATGTTTTGAGATTCTTGGTTTAGAGGTATTGCATAGAAATCCAAAGTATTATTAAATTGGTACTTAAATTCAACACTCAGAAAAGAGGAATTGTAATCACATCATGATGTGTTTAATTGGATGAAAGATTGGTCTCTGAAAGTGGGACTTTAGGCTATATAGGTCTTCTCACAAATCATGGGAGTCTCAGGATATAACAATAGAATATTGTCATCATGTCATGAAAAGTTAATTCAGAGTGGTGCGGATCTGAAACCCATCGGGTCAATTTAAAGCTGTCAAATTGAAGCACAAGCCAAGCCTGGTGATTATATGAAAAGGTATTGAAGTGTGGGTGTGTGGAAACTGTGCTGTAGGTATCAAGTTAGGCCTGGTTTTATTGAACACCTTTGTCATTGTCAGGGATCTGGCCTGGGAGATCATTTGGATCTTAATAGAAAAATTTACCCCCTCCTACTCAAAGGCACATGGTATAGGAAAAGTTAGAAACCAGAATAAAAGAAGTATTGACTAATTGTGTGTCCTTCTGTTTCTGGAAGTCCAGCATAAGCCACCTAAGGCCCTGTTTTTTCAGAGGTGCTTCTTAGTGTGAGAAATATAACAATGTCCTGGAGGAATCTGATGGAATTAAGTTAAACCTTATTGAATTAAATAAGTATTTTGGGAGTCCATTGTATTGAACATGCAAATGCTTCTATACTATTGTGGGATGATCTGGAACTTCTTTAGGAGGAAGGATGTGATTAATCAATCTCTGGAGGATATTAAGAACTTCAATGGACTTTGGAGACAATACATGGGAGAAGTGGATTTCCTAGGAAATATTTGGGGGATGAAGGAAATGCAAATGATCTACCTGGAATCCATCCCTTTGAAACTTCACTTTGAGCAGAGACCCGTTGGCTGCTTATCTAGTCACAAGCTCTTCAAACATCCAGACTGGATAAGCGAGAGACTCCCAGAGTCATGGGTTGTTCTCATTCCGAGCAAATAGTGTGATGAATCACAGGGAAAGCCCTGGGTGCCCATTTCAAAGGACTGCTGCTGCCAGTGCTCATGTTTGAGGGGATGATGTCTGGTAAGCTCATTAGCATGCGTGTAGGTTCCATTATTGATTTAATGGTTTCTCTGTAGTGCTTTAAGAATAAAATTCCTGCTTAGAATAATTAGGTGGTAACTTAAATGTGGGCAGTTACACGGTGATTATTCTGTGAAAAGAAAGCAAGATGGTCTGTTGAGGTAGACTGTCTTTTTCTGGGAATAACACAGTGAAGGCAGGGAACTGTTCAGCCTAGAGATACCCTGCTCAGAAGGAAGACAGAGACAGGTCTCCACCTAAGAAAGACAATGGCTGAAGAGCTGGAAGTTTCAGAGTGGGGTGCCCTGGCTGAACCACTAAGGGGGAATACAGGTGTAGTTGCCCTGAACTGTGACACTTAGGACTCACAGCTCCCTTTAGACAAAAGATATTCTACCAGTTTATATTTGAAAATTTCTGACTCCATCTTCCCTCAGGTAGAAGCAGTTACTGTTTGGTTAGGAGGGCCACTTAATGAACTGGGGAATCTGTGAGTAGTGCTGGCTGCAATCCCATGGTTTTCAAGAAATTCCCGTGGGGTAGAAGACCCATTCAGTGTTCTCTGAGCCCTGCCTCTTCCTCAGCAAGATAGCTGTCTCTTGGCTACCTTATTCTCCAGTGACGGTGACTCTATGCTACCTGCCTCCAAAGGGGAGAGAAGGATGGAGTAATCTTCAGCTGCCAGAACAGCCTGTCAGGCTTCTCTAAAGGACTCCAGGTCCCAGGCTGGCACAGAACTGGCTCTAGGATCTGAGGACATGAAAGGCTCTTTTGTATCCCCTCTCTTTGTTGTGCCCAGCACTTACTGGGTGTGGATGAGAATTTTGTCCCATGTGTCTTGCACTATGAGCCAAATTCTGCTCCCCTCACTCCCCTGAATAGTCTTATTAAAGCCAATCGGACTAGCATAAGGCAAATGTGTTTTTTGGCTCAAAATGTGTAATGTGCTGTGTGAATTTGGGGCACCATGTATTATTTTTATTAAGATTTGAACAGCTGTACAGATCGTAGTACAATGACAGTTACCCTACACAAATGTCTCATTGTACCTGGTCTATTTAGGAAGTGATGATTGCAAGGTAACCTTGAAACTTCATATGACCTTGTTGGCAGATTGCTCAGCTTGTAGGAAACGTGGCAGTGTCATCCCCTAGATGCCCTAGTTCTACTAGTGCTCAGAAAGAAGTAAATGAACACAAGGAACATAAAATGCATCCAGAGTAGTAGTGAAGTATGATGCAATGATGGAACCTTGGGCAAATCCCCCTAGACCAAGTTCCAAGAGATTAGCACCTCAGAAATATCATTCATAATTCAGGGGGAAGCTTAGAAGTATCATAGACAGTATTTAACTGAGCTCAGGTAAGCACACTGGGTAAAATCTGCTGACTCCATGGGCCATGGAAGTGAAAGATGACAGCAGAATATCAATCTGTGGAAAAACAAGTGCACATCAATGTTCCCAGTTCACTAGCAATGAATGTTAACAAGTAAAGCTAGAACGGAATTGCATGTTGCATCCATCGTACAGCCAACTGAGTTCATCAAAGCTAATGTTATTACAGTGAATACCAAATGAATTAATAATGATTCACCAGTTAATTTCCTTTTCACAACCCCTCCACCTTTTCTTTAGCTTTAACAAACTGGGCTGGAGCCAACTGCAATGACAGTTTAGTAGTGACTTTAAGCACCATGTATACTGCTATTGTGGCAATTTAAATTGTCACTTTCTATTAAAAGGTCTAACTCCAAATGGTTTTATCTGAAAGCGTGCTTCACTGACAGTGCAATTAAACAAAGAAATTCTTTTCTTGGGATGTCAGTGCAACCACATTTTAAATAAGGGTTCAGCAGCACCTCACTAATTTAAACTACAGTATAGCTTTCGACTGAAGAATAATACCTGATTTGGGTCTTTTTCCCCCCTATACTGTGCGACAGTTTCAATTATCACTGTAACAGACTTCAAGCAGGGAACGTGCCGAGGGGATCTAGCAGTCTTTGAAAGCCCCCTTTTCTTCAATACAAATGTAAATAGTGAAAATTCATTATCTTAAGATGTACCTGTAAAAAGATATTTTCCCTATTCCTAAAGAGCTCTTCTCAATTGTAGTCTCCCCTGCCCGCAGAACAGTTCGTAATAGCAATTTTTTATTTGGCATATATTTTATCTTGTATCTGTAGTATCTATTGCCTTTTAAATTTCAGAAATATGCTACATATGATACATACTATGTATTTTAATAACAATTTTCATGTATTAAATACTTTTGATCTAAGGATCTTAAAGTGCTTTACAATGAGTATTATTTTATAGGTGGCAGGCATAGAGATTAAGCAACAATTCCAGGGTCACACACCAAACCAGTGGCAAAGTGGAGAACAGAATCCAGGATTCCTAACTCCCACTCCCCTGCTCTAACAAATTTACTGTGCTTTGCCTTTTGGGATAGGTGTATTTTAAGTTCTTCTGGTACAATCAGGGAAGAAATTTCACAGGTGTTTGTGTGTAAAGAATACATTTAACAGCTTAAATGGTATACAAAATATTAAAACAATAATAGTAATATGTTTTATCAGCCTGGTTTATTTCCCTTACTCGTATAGCACAAATAGTGTGGAAAATATCGACACTTTTCTTAGAAAGATACTACATATCCGAGAGAATCACACAATTGCAATCTTTGGTGTTTGTGCCTTAGATTAGAAGTTGAAGAGTATTTGAATAGCAGCAATTGTGGGTATTTTATTTTAATGGCCTTTAAGCTTTGCCAGTATATCTTGATTCCCTTATGTCATGTCCAATATGCTTTCTCTGCAGTGTATTAGACTTGTTAGAGAGAAATGAGTCATAACATTTAAGCTCCCTCTGTTACATTCTCAGTTGTTACAGTTATTGCTCTGAAGGACACAAATCATCATCTCGAGATGACTATCTTTATGATGGTTATGGATGGGATTTTTACGTCTATACAATTACATTTCTAATCTCAGAGCACTCCACATTTTATCACTTTACTGCTATGAACAAATGCAGCAATGGAGATTGATTCATGTCTCACCCTTACAAGAATAATATGCAAGGGACTAGGATCAAAATTCATTTTCTTTACAGAATTACGAACATTTTCTGTTTGCTATTTGCCCCTTTCTGGAGAACCGACCAACCAAACACACCTCTCCAGGAATCTGGAAACAAATAAGTCAAAGGAGGACTAACTGCATGGCCAAGTGGTCTACAATAGAACAAAGGGGTCATTTTGGTTATGCCTGAAAATAAAGATATTGGCAATGAGATTTAGACTGAAGCTTTCTCCAAGGACAAAGTGTGCATGTGTGTGCGTGTGTGTGTGTGTGAGCGAGCGAGCGAGCGGGAGAGGACACATGCCTGAACACAGGGCAAGATACCTGAGGGAGGATGAAAGGAGCTTGAAAAAAAAAATTATCTGTCTATATATATGTTGGTATTTCTAATGCATGGAGCAATAGTATCTAGGGTCCCAGATCCTCAGGTGTATTTAGTTGCCTAACTCCTATTGACATCAATGTGCATGACATTACACAATGCATTACACAGTTAGGTGCCTAAATATTTTTCAAGGTGCTTGTAATAATACTTGCCTTTCTGTAGCCCCTGAAGATCACAAGACAGCATTAATGCAAGCAGTCTCCCACCACCTTGTAGGGTACCTGAATATGTCCATTTTACAGATGAGACTATGGCAAACAAATTTTTGTTTTTATGGCAATTGAATACTGTTCCTGAAGGAGTATAGGGTTGGGCTGCACAATGTGTGAGTTTGACAATTTTGCCATAACAAATTAAATTTAGTTGCAAGGATCAGTTCTGAGCTGTAGCATTTAAAGAACTTGCCAATGTTGAACTAAGTTAGCCTCCATAGCTGCACAGTCCAACAGGGATTGAGCTATCCTCATGATTTTTTCTAGTCGCAGGTAGAAATCTGCTAGTATATTAGGGCTATAAGGAATAGCCAGTGAGGATCTGTCAAGAACAAATCATGCCAAACCAATCTAATTTCCTTCTTTGAGAGAGATACTGACCTGGTGGATGGGGGGAAGCAGTAGATGTGATACTCTTGATTTAGTCCTAAGTGGTGCACAGGATCTGGTCCAAGAAGTGATAATAGCTGAACGGTTTGGCAATAGTGACCATAATGTCACAGGTGCTGATTTTCCAAAGTGCCGGGGCGTGCATGACCCCTGGATCTGTCCCAGGCCCTGTCCCCTACTCCAAGGTCCCACCCCCTCCCCTGAGCACACTGTGACCTCCCTCCCAGCCTCCTGCATGCCGCAAAACAGCTGATCCACAGGGCTCTCCAGCAGGCAGGAGGCACTTGGGGGGTGGGGGGATGCAAGCTGATAGAGGGGCTGCCAGTAGGTGTTCAGCTTACACCCACAGAGTCGGTGCCTATGCATAATGTAATTGAATTTAATACCCTTGTGTGGGATGAAGCCTACCACAATAGCATTTAAGTTCAACAAGGAGAACTACACAAAAATGAGGCAGCTAGTTAAATGGAAATTAAAAGGAAGAGTCACAAGAGAGAAGTGCCTGCAAGCTGCATGGAAACTTTTAAAAATCACCAAAATAATAGAGGCTCAAATTAAAGGTATACCCCAAATAAAAATAAACAATAAGAGGACCAAAAAATACCACCATGGCTAAACAATAGAATAAAAGAGGTGGTTGGAGGTAAAAAGGCATACTTTAAAAACTGGAAATCAAATCCTACTGAGGAAAATAGAAAGGAGCATAAACTCTGGCATGTCAAGTGCAAAAATATAATTAACCAGGCCAAAAAGGATTTGAAGAGCAACTAGCAAAAGACACACAAACTAACAGCAAAATATTTTTTTAAATACATCAGAAGCAGGAAGCCTGCTAAACAACCAGTGTGGCCACTGGACATTTAGGTGTTAAATGAGCACTCAAGAAAGACAAGTCCATTGAGGAGAAGCTAAATGAATTATTTGCATCAGTCTTCATTGCAGAAGTTGTGAGGGAGATTCCAACATCTGATCCATTCTTTTCAGGTAACAAATCTGAGGAACTGTCTTAGATTGAGGTGTCTGTTCCAAAACCTTCTCTACCAATTGATAAATTAAATGATAATAAGTCACCAGTACCAGATGGTATTCACCCAAGAGTTCTGGAGGAACTCAAATATGAAAGAGCAGAACTACTAAGTTTTGTGGGTAACCTATCACTTAAATCAACCCCTATACCAGATGACTTGAGGATAGCTATTATGACAACACTTTTTTTTAAATGGCTCCAGAGGCAATTCTGGCAATTACAGGAACATAAGACTAACTTCAGTACCAGGCAAATTGGTTGAAACTATAGTAAAGAAAAGAATTACCAGACACATATATAAACATGATGTGTTGGGGAAGAGTTTACATGTTTTTTGTAAAGGGAAATCATGTCTCAGAAATCTAATAATTTTGAAGAAGTTAACAAACATGATATGATGGGATAGCCTAATTTTGGCAATTAATTGATCTTCAGCTATTAGCAGTAGATATGCCCAATGGCCTGTAATGGGATGTTAAATGGGGTAGGATCTGAGTTACTACATAGAATTCTTTCCTGGGTGTCTGGCTGGTGAGTCTTGTCCACATGCTCAGGATTTAGCTGACTGCTATATTTGGGGTCAGGAAGGAATTTTTCTCTGGGGTAGATTGGCAGAGGTCCTGAGGATTTTTCATCTTCCTCTGCAGCAAGGGGCACGGGCCTCTTGCTGGAGAATTCTCTGCACCTTAAAGTCTTTAAACCATGATTTGAGGACTTCAGTAGCTGAGACAGGGGATGCATTATATAATTTTTAAAAAAGAACAGGTTGAATAAATAATGCAAAAATATTCCAAAACTTAAAAAAAAAATTTGCTTCTATGGCATTTTTTCTCAGTATTGCCAGCCTCAAGTGTTCAAAATCATGACTCAGCACCCACAACCAAATGATTTTAAAAAAAATTGGGTTCTTTTTATTTGCCCTCTGATTTTTGAATCTTCAGACTTCAGGAACTGGGGCTTTAAGAAAAACACTAAGCATCACGAGACTTCTGATAAGATCACGAGAGCTGGTAATATGGTTTTCTGTAATTATTCTACTCAATGGGTTTTATGGACAGGAATATTTTTAGCAACAGTAACTTCAAAGCAAATATTGAATAATATTTGTGGAAAGTAAATTTAGAATTTGTGAGAGTACTCACATTGGAAATCTGGCTATGAGAACTGCACTCATCCAGTGAGAAAACAAAAACATATCATGTAATCTGTACGTTCAATAAAAGTACCGTGTGATTCAAAATTTGTATCCCTGCAACTAATTGCTCACAATCTGCAAAGTGAGAATTAAATGCCAGTAAGTAAATATGAGAAAATTGTAAACTGCTTGCGGATAATTTGAGGACACAAAAAAGAAGCAAATACCATTCAGTAAATTGTCTCTAAATTATTCCCTTGGGTCTACATTTTTGAAGGGTAAATGTATAGCATATTATCCAACCATCAGGAAGAAATGAGGCATGCTGGAGGAGCTGCCCGAGATTGGTGTGGACAGCTATGTGAAGCTGCCAGATGGCTTGTCAAATGCAAGGAGAGAGGAAATTGGTGGCAGGAGGAGATAACATAAGTGGCTAGTGGAGGTAAATGAAAAATAAGGTGTTTGAGTAGTTGAGAGCTAATAGATGCTACCATGGGAACTAACAGACAAACAGCATGCTTGGGTCTGAGCTGTATCTCATCAGGTGCAAGTTAAACATTAAAATAATGGTTGATTCCATAGAATGAAAAGATTTTAATAAAATAAAGGATTAGGGAGCAATGACATTGGGAATATGAATGATGTATGAAAATACACAATGAATGCCTAAGACTCAAGAGAAGAACTGCACAAAGGAAGTGTATGTAGCCACTGGCTTATGGTAAAAATCACTTTTATCTGTGTCAGATTTCAGAGTAGCAGCCGTGTTAGTCTGTATCCGCAAAAAGAAAAGGAGTACTTGTGGCACCTTAGAGACTAACAAATTTATGTGAGCATAGGCTTTTGTGAGCTACAGCTCACTTCATTGGATGCATTCAGTGGAAAATACAGAGGGGAGATTTATATACACAGAGAACAGGAAACAATGAGCATTACCATACACACTGTAATGAGAGTGATCAGGTAAGGTGAGCTATTACCAGCAGGAGAGTGGGGGGGACACGTTTTGTAGTGATAATCAAGGTGGGCCATTTCCAGCAGTTGACAAGAACGTCTGAGGAACAGCGGGGCGGGGAGAATAAACATGGGGAAATAGTTTTACTTTGTGTAATGACACATCCACTCCCAGTCTTTATTCAAGCCTAAGTTAATTGAATCCAGTTTGCAAATTAATTCCAATTCAGCAGACTCTCTCCTTGGAGTCTGTTTTTGAAGTTTTTTTGTTGAAGAATTGCCACTTTTAGGTCTGTAATCGAGTGACCAAAGAGATTGAAGTGTTCTCTGACTGGTTTTTGAATGTTATAATTCAGATTGACAGAGCCAGAAGAGTACCCAGAAGTTACCTACTACAGGACAAGCCCAACAAAGAAAATAACAGAACGCCACTAGCCATCACCTTCAGCCCACAACTAAAACCTCTCCCACGCATCATCAAGGATCTACAACCTATCCTGAAGGACGACCCATGATTCTCACAGATCTTGGGAGACAGGCCAGTCCTTGCTTACAGACAGTCCCCCAACCTGAAGCAAATACTCACCAGCAACCACACACCACACAACAGAGCCACTAACCCAGGAACCTATCCTTGCAACAAAGCCCGTTGCCAACTGTGTCCACATATCTATTCAGGGGACACCATCATAGGGCCTAATCACATCAGCCACACTATCAGAGGCTCGTTCACCTGCACATCTACCAATATATGCCATCATGTGCCAGCAATGCCCCTCTGCCATGTACATTGGCCAAACTGGACAGTCTCTACGTAAAAGAATAAATGGACACAAATCACACGTCAAGAATTATAATATTCAAAAACCAGTTGGAGAACACTTCAATCTCTTTGGTCACTACCTTGCTGCATCTGAGATGCAAGCTTTCTTGGGAAAAGAAATGTAACCAACACACAATACATCTGTTGTGGGGGTTTTTTTGTGTGTGTTTTTTTTTAAGCATTTATTTTCTCAGGAATTCTAATAGCAACAGGGGAAGATGCTGCTGCTATAAATTTCACTGAAATTAGGTGATGAGATTTAGGAGGAATGCCTAACAGTTATTTTGAAAATGATTCATGAAAATCAAAGCTGCCAGTAGTACATTTTATAGTAGCTGAAAAGTATAATGAATGTAAGCCATACTTACACAATGGGAAACCCTACCCTGGGAAGCAGTGACTCTGGAAAGGAGTTGTGGGTCGTGGTGGATAATCAGCTGAACATGAGCTCCCAGTGTGATGTTGTGGCCAAAAGGGCGACTGTGATCCTTGGATATATAAACAGGGGAATCTTCTATAGGAGTAGAGAGGTGATTTTATCTCTGTATTTGGCACCGGTGAGACCATTGCTAGAATTATGTTCCTTCCTGAATTGTGGACACCAGAACTGATGTTGATAAATGGAGAGGATTCAAAGATGAGCCACGAGAATAATTAAAGGATTAGAAAACATGCCTTAGGGATAGACTCAAGGAGCTTAAATCTATTTACCTTAAAGTGAAGATTAAGGGGTGACTAGATCACAGTCTGTAAGTACCTATGGGAAACAAATACTTAATAGTGGCCTCTTCAATCTAGCATTGAAAAGTATAACACAGTCCAATGGCTGGAATGTGAAGCTAGACAAAATCAGATTGCTGGAAGTAAGGCATAAGTTTTTAACAGTGACAGTAAGCAACCTTTGGAACAATTTACCAAGGGTCGTGGTGGATTCTCCATCATTGACCATTTTTAAATGAAGATTGGATATTTTTCTAAAAGATATGCACTAGGAATTATTTTGGGGGAATCTCTGTGCTCTGTATAATACAAGAGGTCTGATCGATGATCATAAATGGTCTCTTCTGGCCTTGGAACCTATGAATCTATTAATTCCCCAGTGCCCAGGAGGAGATCTTGAGCTGGACAAATTTGTCCTGAAAAAGAGACTAAAAGAAACAGAAGTTTAATCATATCCAGTTTCAGGGTTAAGCAGTGTTTCAGTGAAAGAACTGGAGGAACTGTGCTCCCAAGCAGAGCTCAGACTGGCTTTGCAGATGCTGAAAGTAAACTCCACATCCTGGATGTGCTTGCTCACTGGGAGCCTGCTCCTGCACACCTCACTCCGGCAAAAATCCTGTGGAATCGAGTGAACTGACACCTCCCTTCCATTGCTACCACACCAGTAGTGTGAAAAAGGAGTAAGCTTGGAAACACATAAATGTGACTTGCAGTTTTCTTGTAGCCATGTTGGTCTCACAATACTAGGTAGACAAGGGTGGGTAGGTAGTACCTTTCATTGGGCCAACTTCTGTTCATGAGAGAAACACAACTGACCTGAAGAAGAGCTCTGCGAAGTTTGAAAGCTTGTCTCTCTCACCAACAGAAGTTGGTCCCAATAAAAAATATTACCTCGCCCACCTTGTCTCTCATAAATGTGACTTGGAAAAAATATCCTTCCACTAAACCTTGGGCAGCAGCCGCATGATCATCAGCAGCCATTTTTTTATAACCAGAGTCAAACAAACACCACTTGAGTTCAAGCAAGGCTCACTTCAGCTCACTGTTCTATTGCACAATGTCCAGACACTGGGGAGGGAGCACCACAGGGCATATCTCCCTGCTCTATCCCCTACTACTCCATCATTTCAGATTGCTTTGTGGATTTGATGGGATTTACTAGGTCTGTATCCCTGTAATCAATGAGTGCAGTGCTGTACATGTTACCCGAGACAAAAAGAACCTTCATAACTTGTTACTCAGGGAACTGCAACTAGAAGCCAGCCCCAGATTTGGGGTTAGTGATTAATCAAAATGCATCACATGCACGGACAGTAAAAGTGCTCTCCCTAGTTTGTAACTTGCCTGTAATTTGCCCCTACCCTCATAAAATATCTGAACATTATATCCAGAATGCAGAGTAGAGCTAAGATTTATTACCTTGGTAGGGTTACTCTTTCTCATAATAGTGAGATCAACCTTTGTTCAAAGTGTAATGTTCAAATGTAGGACCACGCCCAGAACATGTAACTCTCAAAGTACAGTACGTCAAATATGAAAATCAGCTATTTGCCCTTTCCCAAGAGCAGTCTGTTTAAATTGTGGAGGTTTGGGAAGTGCTAGTGTGAAGCATTCTGCTCTTTGGACAACTGATGTTTATGGCTAGTAAAACCTAGTAGGGGGTGCTGAGTCCTCTGGCCTGGTATTGGAGACTCTGATTGCTTCCTTGTGGAAGGGAAGGTGCCAGCATCCCCCAAGTAAGTAGTCATCAGTTCCTTGCTCAAGAAACCATGTCTTGGTTAAAACAGTTTAGCTACAAGCCAAGGTCTATAAAGCCCTCTTTAGTTTTGGTCCTGGCTCCCTAAGAACCTTATATACAACAGTCTTCCTAAGCCATTTTCACCAAAAAGCTGTTCACAACGCTGGACGTTTCAGTCCCACAAATGATTGGGGTATGTGTATTGAAAGAGAATGTTGAATTAACATTTGAACCAAAGTCAACAAAATTAACCTATGTTAGCTGTGGAAAAAAAATGCTTTAAAATAAAACAGAATTTAAAGGCCAGCCCAGATAGTCACGTAGGGTACAATAGCAGTTCCATTTATTCCACTTCAAATTCCCTGTCATTTTTGGCAGGTGTTCTCTAATTTAATTAATGCATAATCTTCAATGTCAAGGGACTCTGAGTACTAATGCTGCTAACAGTATTCCCTAGGCAGTGTTTCTCAACAACCGGTCCATAGACCAGCGCTGGTCCCTGGGAGATCCCTGACACAGTTTAGGAAGGCAGCAAGCTGGTCCCTGATATTAAAAAGGTTAAAAAAGACTGCCCTAGACAGAGCTACATTAGGAGAGTAGGTGGCATCTTTGTGGCATATTTACTGAAACCACCAGAAATTAATTGCCATTTATATCTTTGTGGAGGAGGCCAGAGGAAAATGAAACCTGTAAATGTAGAAACTATACATTATGTATTAGCTCTATTTATTTTTCAAAGAGTTGATATTAATCTAATCTTTTAGTTATTAGGTAATGAATTTTTGTATCTCTTGCCTTTTACACCACCTAGACTGATTTGTAGCTGCAGAGTCTGGCATCTAAGTGTTCAAGAAGTGATCTGATCTGAGTCCATCCCTTAACCAGCATAAACCCAGGATCACATACTGGGCATTGTCTCTTAGCAATGGTGTAAATAAGGTTTCAAGTAGTATACTTCAGAATAAACTATAAAGCCAACTCCCCCCCCTCCCGCCCCCCGGGAATCAAATCTAAAACACCTATTTCCTGTAAGCTTTATGTCCAATACATTTCTTGGGGAAAATATATATTAGGTTGTGAGGGATACAAGTTCATTTGAATAGCTATAGAAAATTCATGCCTACTTCTTTCGACAAAGAAACATTCATTTGTTAATAGCACATTCTATTTGCAAAGCTTTGTAAACATTGATGAATTGAGCCTTGCAATCCCTCTGCAGTATAGGCAAGTATTATTGGAAACTGAGGCACAGACAAGTTACATGACTTGTGCAAGGTTAGGTAGGAAGTCATTTGGCAGAACCAGGAACAGAACATAAATATTCTGACATGTAGGCCTGCTCTGTAACCACAAGAGCATCCTTCATCTCCTAATACTTGCAGATATAGTGGAGATGCAGGACTGGAGTTTATACACCAAGAGCTTCTTTTCCAACAGAAAGTTTACTGATTGACAATTCATCTAATAACACATTACTTTATTTCTTAAATTATTTTTATTGATTTTTAATAAAATCAATAAAAGACCATGAAAAATATAAGAAGATAAATGACTTACAGCTTCTGTGTTTCCAACTACTGCATGGTTCACTTCTGAGTTAGCAGCCAAAGAAAAAATAACATCACTTTAGAGAGAATTACTGTACATGAATTTGAAGAAACTGGGACCCCATTTCTAGATGCATATGGATTCTATGATATGTGTCCACCCCACACAGGCCCAGAGGGGTAGATCACGATGAGGGTACACCCAGAGTCACTGAGAGAGAGAGAGAGAGAGAGAGAGAGAGAGTGTCAGTATGAGCAACTGATGGAAGGGGGCACCATACGGAGCAAAAGCTAATTCCCAGACCCAACCATGAGGAGGTATTGGATATGTGAATGGGACCCCTTTACAGTCATATACAAATGGTGAGAGGGCTCAAAGAATGCCAAACCTCCATTCCACTTAACCCCTCTGCTTTTTCCCTCCTGCCAGTCCCCTCCTCTCCATATTCGTGTATGTCTTCTCTTATTTTATTACCATTGCCTGCATCCTAACATGTCTATTGTAGTATTGTCTGTCCTTGCTGCTTTAACTAGCTGTAAAATTGCTTACTTCTATAATTCTACAGCAAATACTTAAAGGCACACAGCCTGACTGTGTAATATTGAGAAAACAGTAGCCCAAATCATACTCTCTGATGTGTGTACTCAATTTGCACTGAGGACAAAGAGAGTTGTGGGTAGAGCTACACAAATCTTCCCCATTATATTCAATACAGCATTTTGTGACTTTTTTGTAAATGTTTTTTTTTTAAGGCCAGGAGGGACATAAGAATGACCACGCTAGGTCAGACCAATGGGCCATCTAGCCCAGTATCCTGTCTTCTGACAGTGGCTAGTGCCAGATGCTTCAGAGGGAATGAACAGAACAGGGCAATTGACTGATACATTCCTAGTCCTCCCTTCTGTAGAACACAGACCATAGAATATTATCTAGCCTGTTACCCTGATAGTGAGTCCAATAACTTGTTAGACTAAAGCAACCTTCTAGAAAAGAATCCAGTCTTGATTAGAAGATCTCGAGATGGAGAATCCACCACTTCCCTTGGTAGTTTGTTCCAGTAATTAATCATCCTCACTGTTAGGAACTCATGCCCTATTACTAATTTAAATTTGTCTGGCTTTAACTTCCAGTCGTTAGTTCTTTTTTTGCCTTTCTCTGCTAGATCGCCCGCTGCTGTTCCTGTTGGTTCAGATTGTGTACAAAGTGCAAGCCATAAATTTATAAATGAATTGCATTTGAGCTAACTCAAAAATCCACATTTGTATTCATAGGTACTTGAACTCCAACATGCACCTTCATTGTTCACTTCAAACTCATACATTGTCTGCGGGTTTTTAATATGTTGCCAAAACAGTTGAATTTCTCATCCACTTACAGACAGTTTCAGGCTTGGAGATGAATAAATCAAACTCTAAAAATGTTTTATAAGTATTTATTTGTTATCTATTGGTCACTTCAGGGAGAAAAATCCTTGAGACTATTATATCTTTTCCAAATATTGCATAGGAAGTCAGTTAATTTCACTTTGCAGGGGTGGGAGTCAAAAAAAGGAAACACAGTTAAACTCCCCCAAACAACCTGGACTCTGCTCCAGCCCACCGACCACCTTCCATCCTGTGTGATAGTCACATCTTGCTTGTAGAATGGACAAAGTGGGTTGGATAAGGACTCTCAGAAGTTCACAGCCTGTGATTACAGTCACATTAAATCCACCAAAATCAACTTTGTGTGGAGTTGGCAGACTCTGAGGGATGTGGCTTTGGTTTTGTATGTATGTATCTAAGGCTTGGTCAATGCAGGGGTTTTTAGCTACTGGTGTTCTTCTGCTGATGTAGTTACACTAGGGCATAAAACACCAGTGTTGACAAGTCCTATTATACATAAGTATATGTGACTCTTCTGCTCCATACTGATGTGTCAAACACCTAATGTTTGGTCTGGCTGTCCTTGAGAGGATCGTAGTTCTAGATATGTTAGCTACATAGAATCATAGAATATCAGGGTTGGAAGTGACCTCCTGAGGTCCCTTCCATCCCTGATATTCTATGATTCTATGTAGCTAACACATCTAGAACTACGATCCTCTCAAGGACAGCCAGACCAAACATTAGGTATTTGACACATCAGTATGGATGCTTGGTTTGTTTATCTGTTTTTTTCACCTTAAATTGTAAATATAAATTGCACTCAGGTCTGTTCTCTCTCTCCCTCCCCCTGAGGGTGGGGGCAGCGGGAGCTGAAAAGCCAGACCTGTCTTGCTGAAACCCTTGGGAAGATAGAACATTCATTTAATGAGTTACCTGGCAAGGGTTCTGAGTGCTGTGGAGACAGCAGACTTAGCCCCTAATCAGAGTGTGCTTGACAACAACTGCTTCAGCCAATTAAGGAGCAAACACTAAGGGCTTTGGAAGAGAGTTCCATGCTATCCTTAGCCAGGAAGAGAGTGGCTGTAATGCAAGGTCTTGAAGGTTCAAGGCAGGGAGGGAGGAGCAGGTATGAACAATTACTCAGCAGCTGAAGAGGAATCTCTGGGAAAGAACATTTAAAAAAATAGAACACACTCCATATGCCCTCTAGACATATTTATCTTACTGCTCATCCCCCCTGCTCACTGAAAAAAGTCTCCTCGCTGTGAAAGGCACTGCAGTCCAAGTATGTGTCACTCCTGGGGAAATTCTGCTCCAAAAAATTAAAAATTCTGCACATAATATTTTAAAAATCTGCATATTTTATTTGTCAAAATAACAGAATATAGTCACACTAGTTTCAATTATTTTGGTAATTTATTTGAAAATATGTGTCAGTAAGTATATCTTTAACAATACAGACAACAAAAAAGATTCCCCCAGTTAAAGAACCCCCTATGTCAACCCAATTCCTTTTTCTCTATTACGCTTTTGTCAGCCACCTCAGTTTGGGTGTGTCACATGTGCCAGCTGGGCACATCTGGGGGGGGGGAGAAACTCTGACCTCTGGTCTTTTAGTCTGTACTCATTTTTTCGCCCTGCCCCTGTAGGGTTACCATATTTCAAGTTCCCCAAATAGAAGGGCACTGCTGGGGGGAGAGGAAGGGGGGATCTTTTGGGTACAGTTGGGGGGTGCTGAAGGGGTGTGTGTACTGGCAGGGGCTACTTGGGGGGTTGGAGGGGGTATTAGGAGGGTGTTGGAGGTATGTGTGTACTGGGAGGGAATATTACAGAGTGCTGGAGGGGGATATTTTTGGGATGCTGGAGGGGTCTGTGTGTACTGGAAGAGGGTATTTAGGTGGTGGTAGAAGGGGCTGCGTAGGCCCCCCGCCCAACCCAGATACCTGCACCCACTTTCCCCCAGAGCCCAGCCACGGGGCCAGACATCTACACACCCTCCCCCGAGCCCAGCCGTGGGATGACCCCCTGTCCAGATGACTACACCCCCAGCCCCGCAAAGCCCAGCCACAGGCTCCGCTCCATGCAGCATCATTACTGTCCTGCTGGGCAGAGACGACCCATACCTGCTGATAGTGGGGGGTGGGGAGCAGAATTTAAAGGTTTGGCCACCCCTGGATCAGCTCAAGGCATGCTTCCCCCAACGACCTGCCCCTTACCCTCAGTCTTCCCTCCCAGAAAGCAGTGGCCCGTGGGGTGCAGCTCATTAATACATTATTCTGTGCAAATTCTGCATTGCACAGTGACACAGAATTCCCCCAGGAGTAACAATGTGTACTTTACCATAGTGACTAAAGAAAAACATCACTTCCTCTGACCTACCTAAGTTGCTGATCACTGATTACCCACCTTACTACCAATTTTGGATCTGAATTTTACAGATTTCCCCATCAGCTTCTCTAGTACAGTGTGAAATGCTGTGGATTTCCTTAGTGTCCCTGTATCATTTCCAATTGTTCAAGAATTACTTTTAAAGAATCAGTCAAGACAATCATTTACCAAACAAGGGTTAATATATGACTCAGTCTTGTGCATGTTTCAGAGTAGCAGCCGTGTTAGTCTGTATTCGCAAAAAGAAAAGGAGTACCGGTGGCACCTTAGAGACTAACAAATTTATTAGAGCAAAAGCTTTCGTGAGCTACAGCTCACTTCATCGGATGCATTTGGTGGAAAAAACAGAGGAGAGATTTATATACACACACACAGAGAACATGAAACAATGGGTTTATCATACACACTGTAAGGAGAGTGATCACTTAAGATAAGCCATCACCAGCAGCAGGGGGGGGAAAGGAGGAAAACCTTTCATGGTGACAATGTACATGGCAGAGGGGCATTGCTGGCACATGATGGCATATATCACATTGGTAGATGCGCAGGTGAACGAGCCTCTGATAGTGTGGCTGATGTGATTAGGCCCTATGATGGTATCCCCTGAATAGATATGTGGACAGAGTTGGCAACGGGCTTTGTTGCAAGGATAGGTTCCTGGGTTAGTGGTTCTGTTGTGTGGTGTGTGGTTGCTGGTGAGTATTTGCTTCAGATTGGGGGGCTGTCTGTAAGCAAGGACTGGTCTGTCTCCCAAGATCTGTGAGAGTGATGGCTCGTCCTTCAGGATAGGTTGTAGATCCTTGATGATGCGTTGGAGAGGTTTTAGTTGGGGGCTGAAGGTGATGGCTAGTGGCGTTCTGTTGTTTTCTTTGTTGGGCCTGTCCTGTAGTAGGTGACTTCTGGGTACTCTTCTGGCTCTGTCAATCTGTTTCTTCACTTCAGCAGGTGGGTATTGTAGTTGTAGGAATGCATGATAGAGATCTTGTAGGTGTTTGTCTCTGTCTGAGGGGTTGGAGCAAATGCGGTTATATCGTAGCGCTTGGCTGTAGACAATGGATCGAGTGGTATGATCTGGATGAAAGCTAGAGGCATGTAGGTAGGAATAGCGGTCAGTAGGTTTCCGATATAGGGTGGTGGTTATGTGACCATCGCTTATTAGCACCGTAGTGTCCAGGAAGTGGATCTCTTGTGTGGACTGGTCCAGGCTGAGGTTGATGGTGGGATGGAAATTGTTGAAATCATGGTGGAATTCCTCAAGAGCTTCTTTTCCATGGGTCCAGATGATGAAGATGTCATCAATGTAGCACAAGTAGAGTAGGGGCATTAGGGGACGAGAGCTGAGGAAGCGTTGTTCTAAGTCAGCCATAAAAATGTTGGCTTACTGTGGGGCCATGCGGGTACCCATCGCAGTGCCGCTGATTTGAAGGTATACATTGTCACCAAATGTGAAATAGTTATGGGTCAGGACAAAGTCACAAAGTTCAGCCACCAGGTTAGCTGTGACAGTATCGGGGATACTGTTCCTGACGGCTTGTAGTCCATCTTTGTGTGGAATGTTGGTGTAGAGGGCTTCTACATCCATAGTGGCTAGGATGGTGTTTTTAGGAAGATCACCAATGGACTGTAATTTCCTCAGGAAATCGGTGGTGTCTCGAAGATAGCTGGGAGTGCTGGTAACGAAGGGCCTGAGGAGGGAGTCTACATAGCCAGACAATCCTGCTGTCAGGGTGCCAATGCCTGAGATGATGGGGCGTCCAGGATTTCCAGGTTTATGGATCTTGGGTAGCAGATAGAATACCCCAGGTCGGGGCTCCAGGGGTGTGTCTGTGCAGATTTGTTCTTGTGCTTTTTCAGGGAGTTTCTTGAGCAAATGTTGCTTGGTTTGAGTGGGCTTGTTTATACTTCAGCCTTATATTGAGAGAGAGAGTGTGTGTGTGTGTGTGTGCGCACGTGCACCCAAATAAAAGAATACTCCAGTGTTTAACAAAATTAATTTGCCATTTTGTGAGTGAGAAAGTCAAAACAATGTTCAGCTCTGGATTTAATGGCAGCTTTTGCTCTCTCTGCCTTAACTATGATAGAACCAAGATCACCTGATATGTTTTTGGCATCAACAATCATGGGATCAGGGGCACTGGAACAGGGGAGACCAGGGGGCCATGGCCCCATTACTTTTTACTGGCCGTAAGCGTGAGCAATGGTGGGGAGAGGCAGAGAGGGAGGGAGCAGGAGGCAGGATTTTGAGGGGAAGAGGCAGCATGGGAGTGGGGGCCTCAGAGGGTAGTGGTGGCAAGGGGGGGCTCCCTACTTTTAGGGAGTTTCTGCCACTCTGGCATGGGATTCAATAACTCCTGGAGCAGCATAGAACCATGGTTGATGTACTGAGGTTGATGCAGTCAGGGCCGTCCCTACCCATACACAAAGCACACAGCTATGTAGGGCACCAGAAAATGTGGAGCACCAAATTGGGGTTGGGGTCGAGCACCCCCCAGGGACTCACCAAGTCAGCACCTCGGCTTTTAAGGAGCCTGAGTCATAGGCCTCCCCACTGGGAACAGAGAGGAGGACAAGATGGTGGATAAGAAAGAGGAGGAGGAAGAATATGGCGGACAAGCAATCAGGGGATCCAGCTGGACAGCGAGCCAGGACATGTTTTTGACTCTAACAAAGTCCAGCCAGGGCTGCCTATCGAGCAAGGACAAGCCTAGTGCAGGGGAAGGAACCTCGGGTAAGCATGTGGATAAATCTTTCAGTTACAGGGACGGCCCCCGCAGGGTATCAGGACACATCTTTTGACTTTTCATTTGTTTACTCGTGCTAGAAGAGGCAGTGGCACAACCAAGAGAGGCAGAGTTGTTCTCTGCTTTTCATTCCCCTAGGGGGTTAGGCAGGGGAGCCTATACGGAGCAGTTTGTTTATGGAAACAGGGATGTCCCTTGAATCCTCCTGAGAGATCCTGATGAAACGTTCATGGAGGCACTCTGCAGTCCTCTGTCCATGGTTTCTAGGGAGGGCAGCTTTATTTCTTCTCCACAGTAGGATACATTCCCAGACCACGCAGCCATAACTTCAGCAGGCTCTGTTGCAGAACACAGGCTAGCAGCATACAGGCATGAGATGCCAACAGCAGCTGTGCTCGTTCTGCATTCAGGAGTGAGACACTAGCTAAAATCACCACCGCCTGTGGAGAACAGTGCCACTATTCAGTGTGATTACCCTACACTACTAGAATCATACAACTGAGCAATTCCCTTCTCATGTCCCCAGTCCCCGGGGGCTCATACTCAGTACTCACCATGGCTGGTGCTGTGACTGGCACTGTGCACAAACAATCCCAAGCAGAAGTGAGAAGGTTGTGTTTAGAACTTGTGGGGACCAAGGGGAGTGAGTTCAGCATCTTCAGTTTCTCATTCTGCAGTGAATATGCTGACAATGGTACCTGTGAGTGTGTTATCTTCAGCTGCTGCCACTGCAGCCTTCAGGGTCTTCCGCTCTACACCTGCTGAACACCTGAGCCAGATAAGGAGGAGAAAAAAGAGGACTTGGGATGACATGTTCCAGGACATCCTGCAAGCCACTGCTATTATTATGCCTGGATGATTCCATTGCAGTGTTGTGATTTAATCTACCTTAACAGCACTTGTGCAGTATAAGACACAAATGTGTAACAAGATAACCATACTTTGGGCAAAATCCTGTTCTGCGTGACACAGATGTGCAGATAAGTTCATGGTGAATAGGTCCATCAATGACTATTAGTTGGGATGGGCAGGGAGGGTGTCCCCAGCCTCTGTTTGCCAGAAGCTGGGAATGAACGACAGGGAATGGATCACTTGATGATTACCTGTTCTGTTCATTCCCTCTGGGGCACCTGACATTGGCCACTGTCAGAACACAGGATACTGGGCTAGATGGTCTGACCCAGTATGGCTGTTCTTATGACATTGAATCAGGCCAAGGTGGCAGCTTGTTTACTGCTTCCACACCCCTGTTGCCAGGATGGCTCTGCAAAGCTTACACTGCTACCCCATACCCTAATGCTATCGCAAGGGCAAGAGTTCCCTTTTATTTAAGGTTACTTCATAGATCTGGGGAAAGGAGAGGAATGGGCACTAATGCAGAAATCCTCTTGGAAGCTGTTGTTTTTAAGAGTCTACCTTTTACAAACTTCAGTTAGGCAGAGTCAGGATTTCCTCATTACTTACTTTGTGCCAGGACTTGCCAGGGCTGAGCCCCAGCACCTCGAGACTTGGCAGCTCCTAGTCCTGGCACCTCTCAGCTTGCCACATCAGTTATGAATCTAAAAAAATTGCTTGCGCCCAGCACCTCTTTCATTACAAATTAAGCACTGGACAAGTGACAATATTTCAGGGTAGCTAATTTGCTAACTCTTATGCATAGGCCAATCACATTTGTACATCTTAATTAGGCAGGAAAGGCTCTAATGCAATACGTTTGCCATAGCTGTAATATTTTTTTGTCTGTTCCACATTGGTATTGGAATCAGCTTCATATGCTAACACTGACACAACCAACCATAAAACTTCCACCCATGTGGGTTGTCCGAGCAACTGTTAAAAAATTTCTTTTTAAATATGATAAAAATAATATAAAATATACATGTGTACTCCAACTCCTCCACTGGGCACCATTATTTGAATCTGAATGAAATCAAACAAGAAACAATGTTCTTGTCTAATTCAAGCAAGGAATTCACATAAGTGGGATTTTTCATCCATATGTTCAGTGAATGCAGGATGTTGCCACACATCCAGGGAACAGATGGACCCCCATTGACTCTTCTCAGAAAGAGCCTTCAAAAGTCCAAGGCCAGCTTTCCATGTCAGCAAACACAGAATTGCACTTACAGTCATGTTTTAACACATGTGATTGTCTTAAAATTTCCTGATGACACAACTTCAGTAAAAAGGTCTGCTGAGTCTGCTGATGTAGCCTGGGAAGGAAAGCATGATATTTTAGTGGTTATTTTTCCCTCAGCTGGGCAATTACTACTTCAGGGTGTGCTGGCATCTTTTTTCTAGAAAAGAGAGACTGAGATGGCTAGGATTTCTTTGATGTCTGAAACTTTGGGAAGTTATTGGGAAATACAGCTAAGATACCACCTGCCTACTGCTGCTTGATGTCACAAAATTCCCCCCAAATACAAAAGGGGTCACGTCTTTCCATTACATTTAAATGGTGATGATCTACTGAAAAATGATGGGAACAGTAATAGTGAGGATTCAGTGAAAGTGGATTGTTTTGGTTCATCAGCACCATACATACCTTTCTATTGATGACAGTAGTGATTATCAATAACAGTAACCATTGACTTGTGGTCTCTACTGTCTTGCTCCCAAATGCAGCTGTTAGGCTTTTCAGAAGGCATCCACATCTTCTCATCCAAGTGTCTTGCCTGACATCAGTCTCTTCAGGGCTGCCCATCGAGCAAGGACAAGTTAGTTCAGCATCTAGGCCACATTGATCGTGGTTATTCTCTGTGTGCGCGCCTTAATTGGTGGTACTTTGGCTCCAATTCATTCTGTCCTCTATGGAATAGGAAATCCTATGAAGGGGCTGAAGCTATCTCTGGAGAGGCCCTGGGTCTCTGCACAGATTCCAGGGACCCTACCTCTTCCTTCTACTAAGCCACTGCTCCTGAAATACTTCCTCCAGGAGAGGCTGCAGGTTCTACAGTTTTTAGAATGGAGAGAGGTAAATAGTGGTGTCCCTCAGGGGTCCGTTCTGAGACCAGTCCTATTCAACATATTCATAAATGATCTGGAAAAAGGGGTAAACAGCGAGGCTGCAAAATTTGCAGATGATCCAAAATTACTAAAGATAGTTAAGTCCCAAGCAGACTGCAAAGAGCTACAAAAGGATCTCTCTAAACTGGGTGACTGGGCAACAAAATGGCAAATGAAATTTAATGTTGATAAATGCAAAGTAATGCACATGGGAAAGCATAATCCCAAATATACATATAAAACAATGGGGTCTAAATTAGCTGTTACCACTCAAGAAAGAGACCTTGGAGTCATTGTGGATAGTTCTTGAAAAACATCCACTCAATGTGCAGCAGCAGCCAAAAAAGTGAATATAATGCTGGGAATAATTAAGAAAGGGTTAGATAATAGGACAGAAAATATCATGTTGCCTCTATATAAATCTATGGCATGCCCACATTTGGAATACTGTGTGCGGATGTCGTCACCCCTCTCAAAAAAGGTATGTTGGAATTGGAAAAGATTCAGAAAAGGGCAACAAAAATGATTAGGGGTATGGAACCACTTCCGTATGAGCCGAGATTAATAAGCCTGGGACTTTTCTGCTTGGAAGAGAGAGGGCTAAGGGGAAATATGATTGAGGTCTATAAAATTATGACTGGTGTAGAGAAAGTAGATAAGGAAGTTTTGTTTACTACTTCTCATAACTCAAGAGCTTGGAGTCACCAAATGATATTAATAGGCAGTAGGTTTAAAACAAACAAAAGGAAGTATTTCTTCATACAATGCACAGTCAACCTGGAACTCTTTGCCAGATTTTGTGAAGGCCAGGACCATAACAGGGTTCAAAAAAGAACTAGATAAATTTATGGAGGATAGGTCCATGAATGGCTATTAGCCAGGATGGGCAGGAATGGTGCCCCTAGCCTCTGTTTGCCAGAAGCTGAGAATGAGTGACAGGGGATGGATCACTTGATGATTATCTGTTCATTCCCTCTGCGGCACCTGGCACTGGCCACTGTCAGAAGACAGGATACTGGGCTAGATGGACCTTTGGTCTGCCCCAGTATGGCCATTCTTATGTACAGTGCAGAGAGGGCTCCACAAAGGAAATGACTCTGCCTCAGGCTATGTTAATGGTTTTGTGGCTTTCCTGCCTGATGTTGGCTGTTTGGTAGGAAGGATATGCTTCGTCTCTGAATTCTCCTCCAGCACCTCACCTCATCCAAGATAACTGTTCCAATGCATGGGACTTGACTATGTGTAGCCCTCTTTGGGTACAGGGAAAGTGTCTCTGAGGCAGCTAGGTAGGGAGACATTTGCCCTGTGAAAATGGATCAGTCCTCTATACAAACACAAAGGATTAATTCTTACTTTGAAATTACAGCTTTCTTTCTTGTCCCATCTGCTATCTCTAGTCATCACTCTTTCCCTTTCATCCAATTCTCCACAACATTTCTCGAGCCTCCCTCACTGTACAACATCTTGTGACAATTTGTTTGAAGGACATTATGCATTAGTACATTGAATTGTATGATAGGGTAAAAAACTAATTACAAACAAAGAATTTTCCATAGTGCACAAGAATATTGATCCTTTCAGGGTGGTTTCCTACCTCTGATGGTAGTTAATATGATGTGTGAAAGGATGGCAACAAAACAAACAAACCTTGGCCAATTGCATGACACTGAATACTAGAGAAAAATGTTCTCCTTGACCTTTGCAGCAATCTGCGTATTGTTTGAAGCATAAGATTTTATTATCCCACTTATGCATGTGGAACAATAAATTTTATTATCAGTTATAAAACTACCCAGCCAGTTTTTAAATTCAAGCTAAATATTTAACTCCAGGACCTCCTACAACAATGAATAAATTACTGGACAGGTTCTGCACTGTGTGAAGAAATATTTTCTTTTCTTTCTTTTAAACGTCCTTGTCATTTAATTTCATTGAATGACCATCAGCTGTCATATATTTTTTAAAAC
Organism: Dermochelys coriacea; assembly: GCF_009764565.3. NCBI lineage: Eukaryota > Metazoa > Chordata > Testudines > Dermochelyidae > Dermochelys > Dermochelys coriacea. The sequence goes on from NC_050068.2 coordinate 143,051,073, forward strand.
AACCAAATCCATCAACATGATTGAGATTGTCCTTTTTAACTGACTATGAAATATTCTTTTCTGCTACACAGATGGCACAAAGGGAGTGGAAACTGCTTGGATCCCCTCTTCTAGGGATTTCCCTAGTATGAGGGAGTCTCTAGTGTGTTTAAAACCACAACTCCAGCATGAGGCTATGTCTGGGCAAGGGAGGGGCTATGGCTGGAGTGTACTGCAGTCCAGCTATCTTCAGGTGAGAGAGGGTTGCTTGGGGAATGTTGCCAGCTGGTGTAGGTTAGAGCAGTCCTCAGGCTGCTGTAACATGGACTGGGGGTGGAGACTCAGGAAATTCTAACCAGTTCCTTGGCAACTCCCTTCCCCCACTGCATTGATCAGATCTTGCTCAAGAAGAGAAGTTGGGCCTATATCTTCAGAAAGGCCATTGGTTTGGTTTGTCCCTGTGGCTACATGTTTGTCATTAGGAGGCTTATCTGAACTAGGTGGCTTCTGCAAATTTCTATCCAATGGTAATTGTGAAAAGAATAAAGTGAAAATGCTGGGTTTTTTCTTCAAAAGTGAAATAGTTTTAAAGGTAATAATAAATGGTGCTAGTGTAACACCAACAGACCCTGGTCATCGTTGGGCAGGATCGAACCTGGGTCTTCTGGAACTTAATGCATGAGCCAAAAGCCCTATGGCTGTTAGCTAAAGCTGTAGAGCAAATTCATGAATCTCTCTCTAAGTGGTCTTGGTGCCACTCGATGGGACAGAGCACCACACCCAGGAGGTGTGTGGGTTACACTAGCAGGTGCCTGATGGGAGTTTTGCCTGTACAAGGGCTTCAGCATTAGTCACAATAATGAATCCAAATTTAAGGAAAAAATATAAAGGCACATCACTACTGTCACAGTAACAGAGCCAGCTGCATCTCTGTCCCTTTTCTGGTGTCTGAGGGCACCCTCTAGGATCTCAGTTTCCTTTCTTGGAGTGGAATCACATAGTTCTCCCACTCTTAGGCTGGTCTGTCTCGACTCAGTGTCTGCTGATCTTCTGCTTAGGACCTTGTGACCAGACAGTTTTCTTAAAACAAAGTATTGTTTAATCTTAACAATACGAGCAAACAATAACAAGAGAGAAAGGATTTTGAAACTACAAAAGGCCTACATGCACATCTATCTTACCTAGAATCTTAGGCAGGCTTATCCTTCCCCAGACCCTAACCTCTGCAGTCTGGGTTTTCCTTATAACTCTCTTCTTCTGTCCTGGAGGGACATTTCTGAATCAAAATGATTCATTTTGGTTTGTTGAACTGACCATAAATGGTTTGTTTTTGAGTCAGTTTCAGCCTTAAACTATGTTTCCCTGTTGTCATGCGTTGCTCAGGGGTGTTGTACCTCAAATTATCCCCTGTGGACCAGGTTCCCTGGCCAGACTACATCTCCCACAGTAATGTAGTTGATGGTAAACCTGGCTAAACAAAGTACACTCACTTCTCATTTAGGGAATATGGGACTTCTATAATATATCATGCTCAGTCAAAGGGTAGAGTGTATTGCATCATGGGAGATGTAATCTGGCAGGGAGCTCAGCCCATAGGAGAAAACATGAGCGAACAACTACAGCTTCCATAAGGCAATGTGTCACAATTAGGAAAATAAAGGAGTACTTGTGGCACCTTAGAGACTAACAAATTTATTTGAGCATGAGCTTTCGTGAGCTACTGCGCACTTCATTGGATGCATGCAGTGGAAAATACAGTGGGAAGATTTATATACATAGAGAACATGAAACAATGGGTGTTACCATACACACTGTAACGAGAGTGATCACTTAAGGTGAGCTGTTACCAACAGGAGAGCCAGGGGTGGGGGGAACCTTTTGTAGTGATAATCAAGGTGGGCCATTTCCAGCAGTTGACAAGAACGTCTGAGGAACAGTGGGGAATGGCGGAGGGGGGGAAATAAACAAGGGAAAACAGTTTTACTTTGTGTAATGACCCATCCACTCCCAGTCTCTATTCAAGCCTAAGTTAATTGTATCCAGTTTGCAAATTAATTCCAATTCAGCAGTCTCTCCTTGGAGTCTGTTTTTGAAGTTTTTTTGTTGAAGAATTGCAACTTTTAGGTTTGTAATCGAGTGACCAAAGAGATTGAAGTGTTCTCCAACTGGTTTTTGAATGTTATCATTCTTGATGTCTGATTTGTGTCCATTTATTCTTTTAAATAAGCAGCTGAGCCCTGATTAGGGGGTGGGGTTTTGTGCTGGGAGAGCAGCTGAGCCCTGCTTAGGGGGTGGGGCTTCTGACTAGAGGTCCTATAAAGGTAGCCAACCAGTCAGGCAATGGCACAGACAGCTGCAGTGGCACAGGAGCTAGCAACCAGAGCTGTAAACAGGGGAGTTTGAGTGGGAGTCTATAAGGGGAGTTTGTATTGTGGTGCTTGTTTTGGGGTTTGCTTTTGCTGGGGGGGGGTGGTCTTTTTGGTGTGACTTGTGTTTCCCAGATTAACAGGACTTAGGTGGGAAGGCGATGACAGATACGGAGGCAGCTGTGGGAGTGACTCCTGTAGTGAAAGACACATAGAGGATGACTGGATGTGGAAGCTGTGGTATGTACATGATCCTGGAGGTGGGACCTGGTAAGAGTTTTTTCTGCATGAAATGCCGTCTGATAGAGCTGATGGAGGAAAAGATCCGAGGTTTGGAGATGCAGGTGGAAAGTCTCGTTGAGTTTAGGAAGGGGTTTGAGCAGATGACGGAGCAAAGACATGAGGTATCTGAAGGGAAAAGCTCAGACTTACAGATGGAAGCAGGGATGGGGAATTTTGAGGGGAGACTGGGTGAGGAAAGTGGTCAGTGGAAGCATGTGACTAAAAGAAACAGGCAGAGGAAAAGATGGGCTAGTGAAGGAGAAATAGAGTTTAGGAACAGGTTAGCAGAGTTGGAAAATGAAGAAGGGGCTCAGCAGGTACTTGTTGAAGGTGGAAGGGTAAGGAAGAAGAGAAGAGAGGCTAGTCCTATAGGAAAAGCAGAAGAGTCAAGGGAGACTACACCAAATATGAGCCCCAGGAGGATACAGGATGGGTTGAAAAGGGTTATAAGGGAAAATAGGAATGGAAAGAACTTGCAGCCAGAGGGAACAGGGGAGAGACGGGAGAGTAGCACTGTCACCAGGAAAAGGCAGGTCTATGTGATCGGGGACTCTTTATTGAAAAGAATAGGCCTGTAACTAGAGCTGATCCAGAGAATAGAAGGGTGTGCTGTCTTCCGGATGCTAAGATATGGGATGTAGACCTGAGGTTGAAAAGGATCCTAAAGGGAGCGGGAAAGAATCCCCTAATTATCCTTCATGTGGGAACAAATGATATGGCTAGATTCTCGCTGGAAAGTATTAAGGGATACTATGCTAGGCTGGGGAAGACGCTTAAGGAAATTGAGGCTCAGGTGATCTTTAGCGGGATCCTTCCTGTTCCTAGAGAAGGGCAACAAAGGTGTGACAAGATTATGACTGTAAACAGATGGCTTAGGCAGTGGTGCTATAAGGAGGGCTTTGGGATGTATGGCCACTGGGAGGTGTTCACGGACAGAGGACAGTTCTCTCGGGATGGACTTCATCTGAGTAGGGAAGGAAATAGACTTCTAGGATGGAGGCTGGCACAACTGATAAAGAGAGCTTTAAACTAGGAATTAGGGGGAGATGATTGGGAGATGTCCAGGTAATCTCCACGCCAGATTTTAGCATTGCGAGGGAAGAAGACGAAGTAAGAAAGGATACAGCTGTGGGTAGGAGAATGTATATAAGGAGCGAGGGTGGTGTGGATACTAGTCTATAGGTTATACTGGCTGTAGAATGACTGTGCCTAATAGGGTACAAAATGTGAGCGAGGCCAAACAGCAAAAATTAAGATGTTTGTACACCAATGCGAGGAGCCTAGGTAACAAAATGGAGGAACTAGAGCTACTGGTGCAGGAAATGAAACCAGATATTATAGGGATAACAGAAACATGGTGGAATAGTAGTCATGACTGGAATACAGGTATTGAAGGGTATGTGCTGTTTAGGAAAGACAGAAACAAAGGTAAAGGTGGTGGAGTAGCATTGTATATCAATGATGAGGTAGAATGTAAAGAAATAAGAAGCAATGCAATGGATAAGACGGAGTCCGTCTGGGCAAAAATTACATTGGGGAAGATAACTAGTAAAGCCTCTCCTACAATAGTGCTTCGGGTGTGCTACAGACCTCCGGGATCTAATTTGGATATGGATAGAGCCCTTTTTAATGTCTTTAATAAAGTAAATACTAATGGAAACTGCGTGATCATGGGAGACTTTAACTTCCCAGATATAGACTGGAGGACCAGTGCTAGTAATAATAATAGGGCTCAGATTTTCCTAGATGCGATAGCTGATGGATTCCTTTATCAAGTAGTTGCTGAACCGACTAGAGGGGATGCCATTTTAGATTTAATTTTGGTGAGTAGCAAGGACCTCATAGAAGAAATGGTTGTAGGGGACAATCTTGGCTCAAGTGATCATGAGCTAATTCAGTTCAAACTAAATGGAAGGATTAACAAAAATAAATCTGCAACTAGGGTTTTTGATTTCAAAAGGGCTGACTTTCAAAAATTAAGGAAATTAGTTAGGGAAGTGGATTGGACTGAAGAACTTATAGATCTAAAGGTAGAGGAGGCCTGGGATTACTTTAAATCAAAGCTGCAGAAGCTATCGGAAGCCTGTAACCAAGAAAGGGGAAAAAATTCATAGGAAGGAGTTGTAGACCAAGCTGGATGAGCAAGGATCTTAGAGAGGTGATTAAGAAGAAGCAGAAAGCATACAGGGAGTGGAAGATGGGAGAGATCAGCAAGGAAAGCTACCTAATTGAGGTCAGAACATGTAGGGATAAAGTGAGACAGGCTAAAAGTCGAGTAGAGTTGGACCTTGCAAAGGGAATTAAAACCAATAGTAAAAGGTTCTATAGCCATATAAATAAGAAGAAAACTAAGAAAGAAGAAGTGGGGCCGCTAAACACTGAGGATGGAGTGGAGGTTAAAGATAATCTAGGCATGGCCCAATATCTAAACAAATACTTTACCTCAGTCTTTAATAAGGCTAAAGAGGATCTTAGGGATAATGGTAGCATGACAAATGGGAATGAGGATATGGAGGTAGATATTACCATATCTGAGGTAGAAGCGAAACTCAAACAGCTTAATGGGACTAAATTGGGGGGCCCAGATAACCTTCATCCAAGAATATTAAAGGAATTGGCACCTGAAATTGCAAGCCCATTAGCAAGAATTTTTAATGAATCTGTAAACTCAGGAGTTGTACCGAATGATTGGAGAATTGCTAATATAGTTCCTATTTTTAAGAAAGGAAAAAAAGTGATCCAGGTAACTACAGGCCAGTTAGTTTGACATCTGCAAGGTCCTGGAAAAAATTTTGAAGGAGAAAGTAGTTAAGGACATTGAAGTCAATGGTAAATGGGACAAAATACAACATGGTTTTACAAAAGGTAGATCGTGCCAAACCAATTTAATCTCCTTTTTTGAAAGAGTAACAGATTTTTTAGATAAAGGAAATGCAGTGGATCTAATTTACCTAGATTTCAGTAAGGCATTTGATACCGTGCCACGTGGGGAATTATTAGTTAAATTGGAGAAGATGGGGATCAATATGAACATCAAAAGGTGGATAAGGAATTGGTTAAAGGGGAGACTGCAACGGGTCCTACTGAAAGGCGAACTGTCAGGTTGGAGGGAGGTTACCAGGGGAGTTCCTCAGGGATCGGTTTTGGGACCAATCTTATTTAATCTTTTTATTACTGACCTTGGCACAAAAAGTGGGAGTGTGCTAATAAAGTTCACAGATGATACAAAGCTGGGAGGTATTGCCAATTCAGAGAAGGATCGGGATATTATACAGGAGGATCTGGATGACCTTGTAAACTGGAGTAATAGTAATAGGATGAAATTTAATAGTGAGAAGTGTAAGGTTATGCATTTAGGGATTAATAATAAGAATTTTAGTTACAAGTTGGGGACGCATCAATTAGAAGTAACGGAAGAGGAGAAGGACCTTGGAGTATTGGTTGATCATAGGATGACTATGAGCTGCCAATGTGATATGGCTGTGAAAAAAGCTAATGCGGTTTTGGGATGCATCAGGAGAGGCATTTCCAGTAGGGATAAGGAGGTTTTAGTACCATTATACAAGGCACTGGTGAGACCTCACCTAGAATACTGTGTGCAGTTCTGGTCTCCCATGTTTAAAAAGGATGAATTCAAACTGGAGCAGGTTCAGAGAAGGGCTACTAGGATGATCCGAGGAATGGAAAACTTGTCTTATGAAAGGAGACTTAAGGAGCTTGGCTTGTTTAGCCTAACTAAAAGAAGGTTGAGGGGAGATATGATGGCTCTCTATAAATATATCAGAGGGATAAATACAGGAGAGGGAGAGGAATTATTTCAGCTCAGCACCAATGTGGACACAAGAACAAATGGGTATAAACTGGCCACCAGGAAGTTTAGACTTGAAATTATACAAAGGTTTTTAACCATCAGAGGAGTGAAGTTTTGGAATAGCCTCCCAAGGGAAGCAGTGGGGGCAAAAGATCTATCTGGTTTTAAGATTCTACTCGATAAGTTTATGGAGGAGATGGTATGATGGGATAATGGGATTTTGGTAAGTAATTGATCTTTAAATATTCAGGGTAAATAGGCCTAATCCCCTGAGATGGGATATTAGATGGATGGTATCTGAGTTACTACAGAAAATTCTTTCCTGGGTATCTGGCTGGTGAATCTTGCCCATATGCTCAGGGTTTAGCTGATCACCATATTTGGGGTCGGGAAGGAATTTTCCTCCAGGGCAGATTGGAGAGGCCCTGGAGGTTTTTTGCCTTCCTCTGTAGCATGGGGCATGGGTGACTGGAGGGAGGCTTCTCTGCTTCTTGATGTCTTTAAAGCATGATTTAAGGACTTCAATAGCTCACACATAGGTAAGGTTTTTTGTAGGAGTGGGTGGGTGAGATTCTGTGGCCTGCGCTTTGCAGGAGGTCGGACTAGATGATCAGAATGGTCCCTTCTGACCTTAGTATCTATGAATCTACATAGAGACTGTCCAGTTTGACCAATGTACATGGCAGAGGGGCATTGCTGGCACATGATGGCATATATCACATTGGTAGATGTACAGGTGAACAAGCCTCTGATTGTGTGGCTGATGTGATTAGGCCCTATGATGTCCCCTGAATAGATATATGGACACAGTTGGCAACGGGCTTTGTTGCAAGGATAGGTTCCTGGGTTAGTGGCACTGTTGTGTGGTGTGTGGTTGCTGGTGAGTATTTGCTTCAGGTCTGTAAGCAAGGACTGGCCTGTCTCCCAAGATCTGTGAGAGTGATGGGTCGTCCTTCAGGATAGCTTGTAGATCCTTGATGATGTGTGGGAGAGGTTTTAGTTGGGGGCTGAAGGTGATGGCTAGTGGCGTTCTGTTATTTTCTTTGTTGGGCCTGTCCTGTAGGAGGTGACTTCTGGATACTCTTCTGGCTCTGTCAATCTTTCCTGCACTTCAGCAGGTGGGTATTGTAGCTGTAAGAATGTTTAATAGAGATCTTGTAAGTGTTTGTCTCTGTCTGAGGGGTTGGAGCAAATGCGGTTGTATCCTAGAGCTTGGCTGTAGATGATATATGGTGTGGTCTGGATGAAAGCTGGAGGCATGTAGGTAGGAATAGTGGTCAGTAGGTTTCCGGTATAGGGTGGTGGTTATGTGACCATTGCTTATTAGCACCATAGTGTCCAGGAAATGGATCTCTTGTGTGGACTGGTCCAGGTTGAGGTTGATGGTGGGATGGAAATTGTTGAAATCATGGTGGAATTCCTCAAGGGCTTCTTTTTCATGGGTCCAGATGATGAAGATGTCATCAATGTAGCGCAAGTAGAGTAGGGGCATTAGGGGACGAGAGCTGAGGAAGCGTTGTTCCAAGTCAGCCATAAAAATGTTAGAATACTGTGGGGCCATGCGGGTACCCATCGCAGTGCCGCTGATTTGAAGGTATACATTGTCCCCAAATGTGAAATAGTTATGGGTGGGGACAAAGTTCAGCCACCAGGTTTGCCGTAACATTATCGGGAATACCGTTCCTGATGGCTTATAGTCCATCTTTGTGTGGAATGTAGGTGTAGAGGGCTTCTACATCCATAGTGGCCAGGATGGTGTTTTCAGGAAGATCACCGATGGATTGTAGTTTCCTCAGGAGGTCAGTGGTGTCTCAAAGATAGCTGGGAGTGCTGATAGCGTGGGGCCTGAGAAGGGAGTCTGCATAGCCAGACAATCCTGCTGTCAGGGTGCCAATGCCTGAGATGATGGGGCATCCAGGTTTATGGATCTTGGGTAGCAGATAGAATACCCCAGGTCGGGGTTCCAGGGGTGTTTCTGCCCCTCTGCCGTATACATTGGTCAAACCGGACAGTCTCTACCTAAAAGAATAAATGGACACAAATCAGATGTCAAGAATGATAACATTCAAAAACCAGTCGGAGAACACTTCAATCTCTCCAGTCACTCGATTACAGACCTAAAAGTTGCAATTCTTCAACAAAAAAACTTCAGAAACAGACTCCAAGGAGAGACTGCTGAATTGGAATTAATTTGCAAACTGGATTCAATTAACTTAGGCTTGAATAGAGACTGGAGTGGATGGGTCATTACTCAAAGTAAAACTATTTCCCCTTGTTTATTCCCCCCCCCCGCCACTCCCCACTGTTCCTCAGATGTTCTCGTCAACTGCTGGAAATGGCCCAACTTGATTTATGACTACAAAAGTTTCCCTGCGCCCCCGCCCCCGCTCTCCTTCTGGTAATAGCTCACCTTAAGTGATCACTCTCGTTACAGTGTGTATGATAAAACCCATTGTTTCATGTTCTCTATGTATATAAATCTCCCCACTATATTTTCCACTGCATGCATCTGATGAAGTGAGCTGTAGCTCAGGAAAGCTTATGCTCAAATAACTTTGTTAGTCGCTAAGGTGCCACAAGTCCTCCTTTTCTTTTTGCAAATACAGACTAACACGCTGCTACTCTGAAACCTGAAATTAGGAAAATGTGGTTTAATGTTGAATTGAGTCCAAACAAAGAGCCCTGGCTTTCAACAATTCCAAATATTCAGAATTAGGTGAAACCAACCTGAAAGGAAATATTTCATTTTTGTTTTCCAATAGAAAATCAAAATGGCAGCATAATTGACATTCTCCTGTGAAACATGTCAATTTTGTGCAAAATGAATTTTCCATTGGGAAATACTTCCAACAAAAATTCCCTACCAGCTCTACCTCCTACAGAGATCAAATTGGAAAATTCCACTACTTAAAAAACAAACCAAACAAAACCAAAACCGACTGTTTGGAATTTTTATTGTTTTCTTGAAGTTCATAAATACATTGTAATGTAATTCTCTCTCTTGAACTCCCCTCGCCTTTTTATGCAAAAGGTAGTTTTGGTTTATGTGACAAGAACTTGCAAAACTGAATCAAAAGGGCTCGGTTGTTTGTTTAAGCTTTGAGTAAAATCCAGCTCTCCTGTTAAAGCATTTTTAAACATGAGGGGAAAAGTTTAATTTGCACTTGCTTCCCCTCCCCATTTTTGGTTCCTTTAGAGGTGAAGTCTGTGGTAGTTTTCCACTTTAGTAGGATCATGATCTGGTCCGAAGTGTATCCATTACTCTCCCCCGCCCCTAACTACACACAGAGAGGTAAATGCGGAGTGCGGTACCTATGCCTCTTGCTCATTAGTTTACAATGTTTCTCTTAAAGCCTTGCAAAAGTGACAATAGCTGACAATTCCGGTGGTGTGGGAGGTACTGTCTGGTGCTGGGGTGTGTGGGAAGAAGAGAGTGAAATTCTGAAGCTTGGAACTTGTACAGTAAGTATTAAGGCTGCATGCCTTAGGGAGCTCTGCCTTTATGACAGGTTTCAGAGTGGCCGCCCTGTTAGTCTGTACTCGCAAAAAGAAAAGGAGGACTTGTGGCACCTTAGAGACTAACAAATTAGAGCATAAGCTTTCGTGAGCTACAGCATCCGATGAAGTGAGCTGTAGCTCACGAAAGCTTATGCTCTAATAAATTTGTTAGTCTCTAAGGTGCCACAAGTCCTCCTTTTCTCTGTCTTGTGGAACAGGGGCCTCTTTATTGTATGTCTTTTATAGCACCTAGCAAATAAAGAACAAAACAGTAGAGGGGACAAGGACACAAGTGTATTGGTGTCAGTGTGGAACCTCCCTGGGAACAGGATGTTGCGAATGCCCGAGGCAAGAGTACAAATTGTAACACACACAATAAGCCCAGCGCGGCCGCGTTCAGTCTTCGCTCGCTTTCTTTTCCCTTCGAGTTACTGGGTGTGCACTGATCAGCAGGACTTCACCCCCCAGTCACCAATCCCCTGCAGTTCCCTTGGGGGATCTTTGCCTGGCTCCTCATTCTGCAGCATTGTTTGAATGGAGAGAGAAAGAGCTGGCTATTAGGACTTTTTACCCAACCACAAGGTGGATGGGAGGAAATTTACATTTGGCTAGTCTCAGCGCCTTACTGGAAAAGCGAAGAAAACGTAGAATTGCTTTGTTACTCAGCCATTCCCACTGGGGAGTGGGGACACTGACAAGGAAGCAACCACCCAGGGACAGCAAGACGAGACAAGTCTGAACAGAAGCTAAAGAAATGGAGAATGGGACCGATCCTGTCTGCACTGCAAATGAGCCTCCGTTCTCTCACAAAGTTATCAGAAGTAAGTTTTGCTGCTGCCGCTTTCAAAACAGTGTGTGTGGGCGCGCTCGCTCGCGGGGGGGCAATTTTTCAGGCAGATTTCTTAGTTGAAAACTTGTCTGGACGGAAAGCCCTGTTTTCTCGTTGCAGACTGTGTGCATCTAAATACCCCGGCACTAGTTTTCCGTTTTAGTTCAGTGATATGTAACATGAGGAAGCTGGCTTAGCGTTTGAAAGGGGTTCCAATAATTAAAAATGCTAAAAAAATGGACCCACTGTTAAAGTGTGTGATAATTATTAATATTTGGAGGTAATTTTTTTTAGTACTAAAGTAGTTCACCAGAGTAAAAGAAATGTAATGAGAAAAGGAGGACTTGTGGCACCTTAGACTAACACATTTATTAGAGCATAAGCTTTCGTGAGCTACAGCTCACTTCATCGGATGCATTCGGTGGAAAATACAGTGGGGAGATTTATAGACACACACACAGAGAACATGAAACAATGGGTTTATCATACACACTGTAAGGAGAGTGATCACTTAAGATAAGCCATCACCAACAGCGGGGGGGGGGGGGGGGGGGGGGAAAGGAGGAAAACCTTCCATGGTGACAAGCAGGTAGGTAATTCCAGCAGTTAACAAGAATATCAGAGGAACAGTGGGGGGTGGGGTGGGGGGGAGAAATACCATGGGGAAATAGTTTTACTTTGTGTAATGACTCATCCATTCCCAGTCTCTATTCAAGCCTAAGTTAATTGTCTCCAGTTTGCAAATTAATTCCAATTCAGCAGTCTCTCGTTGGAGTCTGTTTTTGAAGCTTTTTTGTTGAAGGATAGCCACCCTCAGGTCTGTAATCGAGTGACCAGAGAGATTGAAGTGTTCTCCGACTGGTTTTTGAATGTTATAATTCTTGTCTGATTTGTGTCCATTTATTCTTTTATGTAGAGAATACAGACTAACACAGCTGCTACTCTGAAACCTGAGAAATATAATGAGGAGTCCAGTGGCACCTTAAAGACTGACAGATTTATTTGTGCATAAGCTTTTGTGTGTAAAAACCCCCTTCAGATGCAGAGTGAAAATTACAGATGCAGGCATTATTATCCTGACACATGACGAGAAGGGAGTTACCTCACAAGTGGAGACCCAGTGTTGACAGGGCCAGTTCAATCAGGGTGGGTGTAGTCTATTCCCAATAATAGATGAGGAGGTGTCCATTCCAGGAGAGGCAAACTTGGTTTTGAAATGAGCCAGCCACTCCCAGTCCCTATTCAGGCCCAAATTAATGGGGTTAAATTTGCAAAGAATTTTAGTTCTGCTGTTTCTCTTTGAAGTCTGTTTCTGGAGTTTTTTTTGTTCAAGTATAGCTACTTCTAAATCTGTTATAGAATGTCCAGGGAGATTGAAGTGTTCTCCTACTGCTTTTGTACGTTACCACTCCTGATGTCCGATTTGTGTCCATTTATTCTTTTACGTAGGGAATGTCAGGTTTGGCCAATATACATGGCAGAGGGGCACTGCTGGCACATGATGGCATATATAACGTTAGTAGATGTGCAGGTGAATGAGCCTCTGATGGTGTGGTTAATGTGGTTGGGTCCTCTGATGGTGTTGCTAGAGTAGATATAGGGACAGAGTAGGCAACGAGGTTTGCTACAGGGATTGGTTCCTGGGTCAGTGTTTCTGTGGTGTGGTGTATAGTTGCTGGTGAATATTTGCGTCAGGTTGGGGGGCTGTCTGTAAGTGAGAACTGGCCTGCCTCCCAAGGTCTGTGAGAGTGAGGGATCATTTTCAGGGTTAGGTTGTAGATCGTTGATGATGTGCTGGAGAGGTTTTAGCAGGAGACTATACGTGATGGCCAGTGGTGTTCTGTTGTTTTCCTTGTTGGGGCATGTCCTGTAGTAGGTGATTTCTGGGTACCCGTCTCGCTTTGTCAGCCTGTTTCCTCACTTCCCCAGGTGGGTATTGTAGTTTTAAGACTGCTTGATAAAGATCTTGTAGGTGTTTGTCTCTGTCTGAGGGATTGGAGAAAATTCAGTTGTATCTTAGGGCTTGGCTGTAGACAATGGATCATGTGATGTGTCCTGGATGGAAGCTGGAGGCATGTAGGTAAGTATAACAGTCAGTAGGTTTCTGGTATAGGGTGGTGTTTATGTGACCATCACTTATTTGCACTGTAGTGTCCAGGAAGTGGATCTCTTGTGTGGACTGGTCCAGGCTGAGGTTGACGGTGGGGTGGAAGTTGTTGAAATCCAGGTGGAATTCTTCAAGGGCCTCCTTCCCATGGGTCCATATGATGAAAATGTCATCAATATAGCGCAAGTACAGGAGGGGTGCTGGGGGACGAGAGCTGAGGAAGTGTTGTTCTAAGTCAGCCATAAAAATGTTGGCATACTGTGGGGCCATGCAGGTACCCATAGCAGTGCCACTGACTTGAAGGTGTAAATTGTCCTCAAATCTGAAATGACCTACAAGATCTTTATCAAGCATTCATTTGCAAATTTAACACCATTAATTTGGGCCTGAATAGGGACTGGGAGTAGCTTTGCCTCTCCTGGAATTGACACCTCCTCATCTATTATTGGGAGTGGACTACATCCACTCCGATCGAATTGGCCCTGTCAACACTGGTTCTCCACTTGTGAGGTAACTCCCTTCTCTTCATGTGTCAGGATAATAATGCCAGCATCTGTAATTTTCACTCCATGCATCTGAAGTGGTTTTTTACCCACAAAAGCTTATGCCCAAATAAATCTGTTCGTCTTTAAGGTGCCACCGGACTCCTTGTTGTTTTTGTGGATACAGACTAATACGGCTATCCCCTGATACTTGACAGAAATGTAATGGCCATGCAAAGTATAATCTATGCTGTATTGTAAATTTGATGCTATACAAGTAAAGCATTAAGGGCCTGATCCTGCAGACATTTATTACCAGACCAAGTGCTTATATTGTGGTGAGTTACATAAGAACAGCCATACTGGGTCAAACCATAGGTCCATCTAGCCCAGTATCCTGTCTTCTGACAGTGGCCTATGCCAGGTGCCCCAGAGGGAATGAACAGAACAGGTAATCATCAAGTGATCCATCTCCTGTCGCTCATTCCCAGCTTCTGGCAAACAGAGGCTAGGGACACCATAGAATCATAGATGATTAGGGTTGGAAGAGACCTCGGGAGATCATGTAGTCCAATCCCCTGCTCAAAGCAGGACCAACCCCAACTAAATCATCCCAGCCAGGGCTTTGTCAAGCCGGGCCTTAAAAACCTCTAAGAATGGAGATTCCACCACCTCCCTAGGTAACCCATTCCAGTGCTTCACCACTCTCCTTGTGAAATAGTGTTTCCTAATATCCAACCTAGACCTCCCCCACTGCAACTTGAGACCATTGCTCCTTGTTCTGTCATCTGCCACCACTGAGAACAGCCGAGCTCCATCCTCATTGGAATCCCCATTCAGGTTGTTGAAGGCTGCTATCAAATCCCCCCCACCGCACTCTTCTCTTCTGCAGACTAAACAAGCCCAGTTCCCTCAGCCTCGCCTCGTAAGTCATGTGCCCCAACCGCCTGATCATTTTCATTGCCCTCCGCTGGACTCTCTCCAATTTGTCCACATCCTTTCTGTAGTGGGAGCCCAAAACTGGACGCAAGACTCCAGATGTGGCCTCACTAGTGCTGAATAGAGGGGAATAATCACTTCCCTCAATCTTCTGGCAATGCTCCTACTAATGAAGCCCAATATGCCGTTGGCCTTCTTGCAATGGGGGGCACTCTGCTGACTCATATCCAGCTTCTCGTCCGCTGTAATCCCCAGGTCCTTTTCTGCAGAACTGTTGCTTAGCCAGTCAGTCCCCAGCTGACTGATGGACCTATCCTCCATGCTATTACAATGGCAATTACTGATGGACCTATCCTCCATTAATTTATCTAGTTCTTTTTTGAACCCTGTTATAGTCTTGGTCTTCACAACATCCTCTGGCAAGGAGTTCCACAGGCTGACTGTGTTGTGTGGAAAAAATACTTCCTTTTGTTTGTTTTAAACCTGCTGCCTATTAATTTCATTTGGTGACCTGTAGTTCTTGTGTTGTGAGAGAATAAATAACACTTCCTTATTTACTTTTTCCACACTAGTCATGATTTTATAGACCTCTATCATATCCCCCCTTAGTCATCTCTTTTCCAAGCTGAAAAGTCCCAGTCTTATTAATCTCTCCTCATATGGCAGCCATTCCATACCCGTAATATATTTTGTTGCCCTTTTTGGAACCTTTTCTGATTCCAATATATCTTTTTTGAGATGGGGTGACCAGATCTGCACATAGTATTCAAGATAATCCAATACCATGGATTTATATAGAGGCATTATGATATTTTCTGTCTTATTATCTATCCCTTTCTTAATGATTCCCTTAATGAGTTGTCCGTGACTTGTAAATTTACTCAGGAAGTTCAGGAGGGGATTCCAATGCAATGAATCATCTCTGAGCTGGCATTATTGCATGATGATTTCTATGCTGCCCAAGATCGAGGGGAAAAATCCACTGCTAAATTGTGGTGACATTAACTTTCTATTTAATAGAACTGGGAAGGGGAGAATAGATTCAGCAGTAACTGGGACACCTAGAAAAAGAGCTGATGCTTTGTCACCTGCAGTTTATAGACCATTTATAAGAAGAGAAATATTTCTTATTTTGGTGTATCTGTGACTGGGATGGGGGAGCTGGGTAGAGGTGCTATGTTTCTGGGTCCAGCTGCCCCTTCCTTCCTCCCAAGAAGAGCGGAGCAAACAGTCACAGAATCTGTGCAGCAACCATCAAGAGGATGATGCAGCAGCTTCTTCCTTGCTATGCCCACGGTTGCTCTTCCATGTAAACTCAATGCAGTCAAGGCTCCCTGGACTGTGAGGGGGTGGGCATCCCAGGGTGGGAAGGAATCAGAGTTGGGGAGCAGCTCTGCTGATCAAAGAGTCTGTTGGAAGCAGCATTAACTCCTTTTTATTTTTAATCAGTGACAATAGGGAAATGTGTAGCCACAGGGAGTCTCCTAAGGTAGCACGACTCCTCCTGTGCAGCTAGGGGACTGAGAATAGAGAGGCACGTGGAGGGAAAGTCCCATGGGGTTGTGTGAAGCTCTCCCTGCAAGTCCTTGGGGTCTGTATTGTCGTGCCACTTCCTTCCTGTCCTCTAAGGCCAAGTCTTCACTAGGAAAAAGTGTTTTTTTAAAACATTAGCCAACACATTAATCTGCCTGGTCTAGAACAGGATTTTAACACACATTAAAAGTAGAATTTATCCTGTCTACACTCGGTTTTTTTACACATGTTCAAAATATCCTTGTGTTTCTACTGAAAATAAGGCCTGTGCGGTCACAGACCTCTCCCCTGAGTGGCACATGTAGCTGCATCTCTCCAACTTCATGATATTTTTGGAGAGCCCCACCACTCCCCATAGATTTTACAATGGAAAAGGAGAAGTGAGTTCCTTATCTCTTAATGAGTGTCAGAATGGAGCATGGTGGGACATCAACCCTTATCTTGGAATATGTCTACTCTGCAAAAAACCCACCCTCCCCGCCCCCCTACTGCAGCAAGTCTCTGAGTCCACGTTAAGACTCAGGCTCATAGGGCTTGTACTACAGGGCTAAAAGTAGCATTGTAGACACTCCCGCTCGGGCTGGAGCTGAAACTCTGAGAACCATTGCACCACCTCGCTGGGGTTCAGAGCCCCACCTCCAGCCTGAGTAGGAATGGCTGTGCAGCTATTCTTAGCCCCAGCATAGCACAAGCCCCACCAGCCTGAGTCAGTTGACAAAGTTGATCTGCTGCTGCAGGGTTTTTGTTTTTGGCAGTGTAAATATACCCTTTGTGTCCCATGGTACTGAGAGCTCTTACTTCAAGTAGTATGGCCTTGTATATACATACATTGGCACGGGCTTCCATTAAAAGTGTATTGTAAAATTATTTGATTTAAAGTAGGTGCAAAGCCCTGTGTGGACAAGCTATAAGCTGCCTGTGGTTGTACTAGCAGTTCCAGTAATCGAGTATAGATCCAAGAATCAGGTACTGGTCCAAGAGTGAAACTCGAGTCAGGTTTGAGGGGTCAAACCAAAGGTCAGAAGCCAATGAGTTAACCAAGGCATGTCGCCAAAAGTCAGAGCCAGGAGTCAGAAACCAGAATGGAACAGGTACAGGCTGAGGTTGGAGCAGAAGTAGGCTTTAAGCAGAAGTGAGAGCAAGATAAGCACTGCTGGACATGTGGTATGCACTGAACAGCCACTGATGTGAGACTTGGCAACACAAGGGGAAAAAAAGCAGCACTACCTTTCAGAACGAGCCCAAAACTAGTTCAGCCCATTTCCAAGGGAGGGGTATGGGGGCAGTGCTTAATTTATAATGAAAGAGGTGCCAGGACTCAGGAGTACTGGAAGAGCCTGAGAAGTGGGGGGGGGGAGGGCACCGGCACCTGAACGGTGGCCCCGCCTCTTCTCCATCTCTTCCCCCGAGGCCCCATGCCCACTCTGCCTCTCCTCCTGAGGCTCCCCAACCTGCCACTCGCTCCTCTCCGCCTCCTACCCTCTTTAAGGCAGGAAAAGGGTGATGGGGCCATGCCCCCATGGTCCCCCCCATTCCAGCGCCCTGCAGGGCTCAGCCCCAGCACAAATTAAGCACAGGCTGGGTGGCCAGAGAGCAGCAGCTGCTGGCCGGGCGTCCAGCTCTGAAGGCAGCACCGCCGCCAGGAGCAGCACAGAGGTAAGAGTGGCATGGAAGTCCACTATTACAAAAAAACCCAAATAAGCAACCTCCAAATAAAACAAGCCCCAAAACCCGCAGCCCATGGCTCTCAAAAAACTTACAGCGGACTTGGCAATGCTCTCTGCACAATCAAAGTGAAACCATTTGGAGGGAGCTCATTGGGTCCAACTGAGCTTGCTGGGTTCCCTAGCAACCAAGCTGGGAGCCAGCTTAAAGACAAACACTTAAAGACAATTAAACCTGATTTGTGGTGCTTTATATTAAGTCAGAAAGGAATTGATTTAATTGTCACAAGCCAGTTTTAAAATAGGTTAAGAGGTTCCAAACAAGTATCTTGCAGTAGTTTAACTAAAGTGGTTTAAAATCTGAGTTCATTTTGGCCCGTGCAACTTACTATATATACAAAGTCTGAGTTTTGAGAGTGAGTACAAAACTATGGGATTAATACCAGGTCAGCACAATAGAATTGAAGCCACAGTAGCCCCAGCTGTAGCATAAGCTAATCCTGCCCACCCAGCACCTTGGGTACATACTCGAGTAGCCACCAGCCGTGCTTCCATGGTTTCACTGCTATTGTCACTTGAGCTAGCTAGATCAAAGCTAACTTGGGCATGGGAGTACAGACGCTATTTCCAACTGTTGAGGTTGTATCATGAGTCTTGTGATATTTGGGATTTTTCATATTGCCCTGTCTCTGGAATCCTGTGACTGTGAGACTCTCACCTTTCGTTTAAAAAAAAAAAAAAAAAAAGAAGTTTCTAGCATGATAGTTGTAGAGGAAAGTGTAAAAGCATGAATCCCAAAGTCTTCAAAACTAGAAAGAAAATAAAATCAACCCTCCATTTATTATTTTTTAAAATTTCATGATTTTTAGTCAATCTCATGAGTTTTTGTTTCCTGACTCCTGAGTTTTGGTGCTTGGGATTGGCAACGCTAACTCCAGTCCCACATTGCACTGGGGTCACTATAAAACCTGAGATGGATCCAGGGAAGGGGTGCATGTATTTCATTTCTTTGTTGTCCAAATCCCACTCAAGAATCCTGCACACTGGGTACTGTATGACATGTCATGTACCTTTTACAGAAGGGCTCTCAATCTTCATCTCTTGTCTAGTACTCTTACTCACCTCATTGTCTTGGAGGACCTGTAACATGGCTTCTGTGGTCAAGACTCAGCTGTCAAGATAGTATCCTAAACATAGCCTTGAAGAGGGGCAGCCTTGACACAGGACAAGGGGAAGTGGGTGCTTTGTGTGCTGGCTGTAGTGGAGGATTGAGTGAGGCTGTCAGTCCAACTAGCCTGAGGGATCTAGAGCGGGAGGGGAAAGCCGCTCTCACTCTAGCTTTCTGCTGTTTATGTTATTCTTGTAAAAAGATAAATTAAGACAAAAATGACACGAAGTGACATTGAAAGTGTGACTTGGAGGGATGTGGGGGCATGACGGCTTTCAGGGCACATCTACATTTAAGCTGGGTGGTGTGATTCCCAGCTCATGTAGATGTAGCTATGCTAGTTTAGCTCAAGCTAGCACCTGAAAGAAGCAGTGTGTCTGGGATGACATGGGCGGCCGCTTAGGCTAGTGCAATCCCGCCTGGCCCCGGGTTCGTCTCTAGGTGGCTAGCACAGCCTGCCGCAGACATGCTGCTAGTTTTAGGTGCTAACTTGAGCAGAGCTAGTGTGGGTATGTCTGCGTGAGCTGGGAACCACACCTCCTAACTCACACATAGACATTCCCTAAGAGTGCTAACAAAAGGCCCTTGCCGCTAATAAAGTTTGACTGTTAGTCAATGATAGAGGACTGTTAAGCTGAGCAGGTTAGTGAATAAAGGCCGCCATCTTGACAAACTGCATTTTCTTATTATTTTTTTCAACATACAACGTAACCCAATAGTGAGCACACCTTAAATCATGTCAGTATGGTTACACATAGTCCTGCATCGGATTATCCTCTACCACTGAACTGGCACAGCATTAGAAAGAGGGTAGTTTTAGAGTGTGTGAAGGCAGTGAGCCAGGATGTTAGGGCTGGCAGAAGAAAACACGCCTTATTTCTTCTAACAGGAAGATCTCAGGTTCTGAGGAGACTGCAGATTCAGGGTTGGTCTATACTAGAAAATGATATTGACCCAGCAGTATCCCTCAAGGATATGAAAAATCCACACTCCTGAGCAACATAGTTAAGCCAACTTAAGTCCGAGTGTATATAGCACTAGTGTCAAGGTTCCTTCCCTACTCTGAACTCTAGGGTACAGATGTGGGGACCTGCATGAAAACCCCCTAAACTTATTTTTACCAGCTTAGGTTAAAACTTCCCCAAGGTACAAACTATTTTCCTTTTTCCCTTGGACTTTATTGCTGCCACCACCAAGCGTCTAACAGATATATAACCGGGAAAGAGCCCGCTTGGAAACATCTTTCCGCCCCAAATCCTCCCCAAACCCTACAACCCCTTCCCTGGGGAAGGCTTGATAAAAATCCTCACCAATTTGCATAGGTGAGCACAGACCCAAACCCTTGGATCTTAAGAACAATGAAAAAGCAACCAGGTTCTTAAAAGAAGAATTTTAATTGAAGAAAAAAAGTAAAAGAATCACCTCTGTAAAATCAGGATGGTAAATACCTTACAGGGTAATCAGATTCAAAACACAGAGAATCCCTCTAGGCAAAACCTTAAATTACAAAAAGACACAAAAACAGGAATCTACATTCCATTCAGCACAGCTTATTTTCTCAGCCATTTAAAGGAAACGGAATCTAACGCATATCTAGCTAGATTACTTACTAAGTTCTAAGACTCCATTCCTGTTCTGTTCCCGGCAAAAGCATCACACGTACCGAGAGAACCTTTGTTTCTCCCCCCTCCAGCTTTGAAAGTAGCTTGTCTTCTCATTGGTCATTTTGGTCAGGTGCCAGCGAGGTTATCCTAGCTTCTTAACCCTTTACAGGTGAAAGGGTTTTTCCTCTGGCCAGGGAGGGATTTTAAAGATGTTTACCCTTCCCTTTATATTTATGACAGCTAGGTTGATGGAAGAATTCCATGGAATTAGCTACCAGCCCTGGGGCAGGTGGATTACCTGTGCTGACAGGGGAATCCCTCCCGTCGGTGTAGGTAGTGCCTACAGGGAAGCACTACAGCAGCTCTTCCGCTGTAGCATTTCAGGTGTGGACACGCCCTCAGCTAAATTACCCAGCAACCTTAAGAACATACAAGTCAGTGCATGACTCATCACAACACAGATGACCTCTGCCCGGATGTTGCAATGGTGACCAGTTCCAGACTGGAATGGTCAGTGTGTTTGCAGCAGGGATTTAAAACTGAAAACTGGAGAAGCTGTTACTGCAGGTCAGCAATGAATTGAGAAAGTAAAGAATCTTTTCCTACTGCCCGTTGCACAACACTTTGCTGTGCCCATTATGAAGCACTCGGACACACGGTTTGTAGGGTTCAGAAAAAGCAGACATTTATATAGATAATGAGAACATCCACAGGACTGAAATGTTTGCTTTAACACGGGATGGGAATCCTTGTACTTCAGGACATAAGACTAACTGATGGGGCTAGAAAGAAACTTCCTCTTTGGGCAGTTTATTCCACAGTTGTCCATTGTGTAGTTTCTGCTCTTGAAGCATATAGTACTAGCTGCTGTCAGAGAGAAGCAGAAGTTAGATGGGCCACCACTTTGGTCTGGCATAACATTTCCTGTCTCTTCTGGAACACAAGACAGCTGAAATATTTCCTGTAATAGCACAGCTTCTTGGATTTCATAGTATTGTGTACAGCTGTTGTCTGTGGATTCCCTCACTTATTCATTACTCACACTTAATCTCCTAGTCATGTACACAGTGAGTGACTGTAGGCTGCTATGCTGTATCACCAGCCAGGGAAGGAAAGCAAATGCCTTGGCCAAGTCCTTGTTAAGGTCCTTTAATCAGATCATGGTTTATCATGTATAACAAAGGATATAAACAACTGAACAGAAAATGCTGGACACAATCCACAGCCAGGACTTAGCTGTGTTCCCATCTTCAGCTTCCTTAAACATCTGCGCAGCCAGTTGATAAAGAGGGATCCCTTAAGCCTTTCTAGGCTGCTGCTTTACCTGTTCCCAGTGGTCGTTCTGCAAACTTGCAATGATGCAGACGACTGCATGAAACAAAATGGCGAATGAAAGACGGAATTATGTTGCAGTTCTGTCCTGCATAAACCAGACTGTACATCGCATACAACTGTGGGCCTGCTTACTGATATTTTTGTCAAACTCCAGGACAACTGGGAATCCCTCCTTTGTAGACTGCGGCAATAACTGTGTTTGTAAGCACAAGCTGATGGGTTTTTTTAAAAATGTACCTACATTTATTAATCATTTATTCAGTGGCATAACTGTGCATTAGGCTTTATAGAACAAATAAAAAGCAAGGCCCTTGCCTGAAGGATCTTACCTCTAATCTTACACAAAATGTGTACAGTGATGATAATAGGGGGAATGGGGAGACAAAAGCTACACAGATAAGATGCTTTGGTAAGCTATAAATGCTACTTGATGAGTCCAATATTTAAAAATAAAATTTTGATGAAAACCAAATCAGGTGTGTTCCAATGGTTCTTTCTTTTTCATACGTGTACACAGTGCCTAGCTAAATGGGGATCAATGACTGGGACCTTCGAGCACAAAATATTTGCAGTAGAAATAAAGAACAGTAAGTGAGACCAGACTGAATTCAAATTAGGAACAGGCATTTCACACTGCTCTCCTAAAGGCCACGGAGGAAGTGGAATTGTTTATGGTGTTTAATGGGAAAAGGAAAACTCAGACTGAATGTCAGGGAAATTGCCTATTGAGATAAAATAGAGTGAGAAATTCTGAGCTAGGGTTTCAGAAGACTACAGTGGTAGATGCACTCAGGCAATCTTCTAAGTAAATTGCTGTGCAGCAGGGCAACCTAACTGATAGTTTAACAGGTCTGGCTTGGATCAACCAAGTCTGAGACTCAGGGGCCTCCCAATAACTAGAATGTACATAAATTCCAATTTATGAAGCTTATTAATGCCTTTGTCCATTGTTATATTTTGACACACAGGGAGATATGGGGCAGGAAAGACAGTTTTTATTTTATTGAAGCAAGGTGAACGTTCCCTGCCGAAAGGTCAGGCTATCTTGTCTGCTGTAAAACCAGCAAAAGCAGGAGTTTCACAAATTGGTGTTTGGTGCAAAACCATTCAAACACTGTAAACTAATTACTGAGTGCTTCCTATCCATGGCAAACAGTTTTGCTGCTGCCTCACAGACCAGGAAACAAGGCTAGACGTTACCTACCAATGGAGAAACCACAGATAGTCAGCGAACTTCCGAGGAGAGCTGCAGCTCCCTTTAACACCTGTGGAGAATTGTGGATGCTCAGCACCAATCTGGAGTGGGTCCTGTGTAAAGGGAAGTGAGACTTTGCTAATTGTTATGTGGCATGTTAGCTGTTTTCCAGTTGCACTAAATAATGCACTGGTGTCATTCTACTGACTTCAGTGTTGTTCCAACTGAGTTACAGGTGTCACATGAGAAAAGACTCAAGCTCCTAGTGTCCCAATCTAATAATGTCCTAGGCTTAAAGAAAAAATCTTTGCAGCTTTTGAATATACTGACCAGAAATGAATACAACGAGACACTGTGCTGTCCAGCACGTCTCACTCCTGGCCGTAGTAAAGAGGCAGAGTGAGAGAAGCAGTCCTTTGCCAAGTGTTGCTAACCAATCAGCCTTCATTGAAGGCCTGACAATGAGTTCCTGGCCTTGGTGAAACTAGTTGCCATGATGCTGGCTTTATTGCCTCTCGCCCCTGGGGAGGGGGAAGGGTGACATGACAGCATGGTCACTCCTTACTGCTTGGAGCCAGGCTAGTGTTTGGATCATGGAATGGAAGGGGGACAACTACTGAGAGAGAAAGTGAAGCAATCCTGATAAACTTCACGTAGCTCCTTTGACCCAAATCCTAAATTTTGCTCCCAGTCACATTGGGGTAGATTCAAAGTATTTCCACTTTAGTCTATAGCCCCGTCTACACAAGAAAGTAAAGGTTCTTTTTTCAGCTGCATTATCTTAAAATGACAGGGAAGCCCCCTTAGCACTTGTGTAGATACCATTTAACACAACGGTTCTCAAACTTTTGTACTGGTGATCCCTTTCACATAGCAAGCCTCTGAATGTGACCCCCTTACGCATTAAAAACACTTTTTAATATATTTAACACCATTATAAATGCTGGAGGCAAAGTGGGGCTTGGGGTGGAGGCTGACAACTCGCAACCCCCCAGGTAATAACCTTGTGACCCCCTGAGGGGTCCTGACCCCCAGTTTGAGAACCCCTGATTTAACACCTTCTCAAATATTCTATAACCTAGGCAAAGCAGTACCAGTGAGCGGAGATAGATGAATGGGTTTATATTTGAATGGGATGTGGTGTCATTGCATTTTTTCGTCTATCACAGGCAGCACCTTTCTTTGAGAGAGTATATCTCTTAGGGCAGGGCTATCCTACAAACGTATGTTGACTCAAATTACATTGGCATACTGTTGCCTCATTTAGTACTTTGCTTGTGCACATGCATACTTGGCATACTCACCAGGAGTGCTTGAGCTGATGCAGAATGCGGTGCACCATGGTTAGTTATCCCATTGTGCAACTTGCCCCTGTCCAGCGCACTGTGTTTTTGGAAGTTTTGCCAAAGCATGATGGGACTGAAACGAGTCGTGCAGGGTGACTGGGAGTTTGGAGGTGGGAAATCCACAGCGGGGGCCATTGTGATGCAAGTGTGCAGGGCTATTTATCACCTCCTGCTATGCAGGACTGTGATTCTGGACAATGTGCAGGACAAAGTGGCTGGATTTGCAGCAGTGGGGTTCCCAAACTGCAGAGGAGCAATACATGGCACACATATCCCTATTTTGGCACAGACCACCTTGCCACTGAGTACATCACCAGAAAGGGCTACTTTTCTATAGTTATGCATCATTGGTGGATCACCAGGGATGTGTCACCAACATCAATGTTAGGGTAGTCAGGGAAGGTGCATAATGCTCACATCTTTAAGAACACAGGATGTTCAGAAAGCTACAAGCAGGGACTTTCTTTCCTGACTGGTGGATCAGCATTGGGAATGCTGAAATTCCAGTAGTGATCCTGGGGGAGCCAGCATATCCCTGGGTCATGAAACCCCCTTTTCAGCACTAAGCAATGATTCAACTACAGGCTCAGCAGGTGCAGAATGACAGTTAAATGTGCTTTTGGTCATTTGAAGGGTTGCTGGCATTGTTTACTCATAAGATTGGATCTCAGTGAGAAAAACACCCCTATGGTTTATAGCTGCCTGCTGTGTCCTGCATAATATCTGTGAAGCAAAGTGGAAAAAAGTTTCCACTGGAGTGGAGGGCAGAGGTGAAGCAGCTGTATGCTGAATTTGAACAGCCAGATACAAGGGCTATTAGAAGAGCTCAACATGGAGCTAGATAGCTCTGGGTGGCTCTGAAAGACCATTTTAATAGTAAACCAGATAAGTGTGTGCTGTTGTAGTGGCTCTCCCTGGCCCTCCTCTTTTGTGATCAAGTAGGAATCATTTGGAGATCGCTGGACATGTAGGAATATAACTTTGTCAATGCACCTCTTAATTTTGTTTGTGAATGATCCTATGAGTTATGTGACATGGTTACTCTCAGAACTGCTGAGCACGCATTGGTATATGTTTTGACCTAATAAAGCAGAATGAGTTCCAAATACTGTAATTTTATTCTGTAATAAAATCAGTGCAAAATAACCCATGCAATTTTAAAACAAATACATTAAAAACTTAATAAAACTTAATAAATTAAGAGAGCAGAGCTTATGAAGAGCAAAGAACATTCAGGTCCATTTCAGCTACACATACACCAACCGGGGTTTTCACAGGTCAGTGTAGGTGAAGCTGTGATTGTCTTTAATGTGGAGTGGTAGGGATAGTGCAGTGACCCCAGATGCTACATGGAATATTGATATGGATATAGAGAGCCTGCAGCATCTGTGTTTGCTGCCTGAGAAGTCCCATTATGTCCTGGTGCAGCTCTCTCTGCTTTTTTTGCTGGGCCTCTCTCCTCTCTGCTTTTTCCTTCTTCCGGCTGCCTGTAGTGTTCATCCTATAGGCTCTGTGCTCACAGTCTGATCCAGCACTGGCTTGTATGATGCCCTGGAACTTGTCATCCCAAGTCCCCTTCTCTTTCCTCCTTATCTGGCTCAGATGTTCAGCAGGTGTAGAGGGGGAGACCCTGAAGGCTGAAGTGGCAGCAGCTGAAGATAACACACACACAGGTACCATTGTCAGCATATTCACTACAGAATGAGAAACTGAAGATGCTGAATTCACTCTCCTTGATCCCCACAAGTTTTAAGCACAACCTTCTCACTTCTGCTTGGGATTGCTTGTGCTGGGTGCCAGTCACAGCACCAGCCATGGAGAGTATGGCCCCCCAGGGGGAGGGGAAATGAGGAGGAATTGCTTGGTTGTATGATTCTAGTAGTATAGGACAAGGACACTGAATACTGGCACAGTTTTCCACAGACCGTGGTGATTTTAGCTGATGTCTCACTCCTGAAGGTCACAAGGCTGCTGCTTGTCTCCCAAAGTCGCCTAGGCCCATACTCTGCATACTGCAAAGATGCTAGCTGAAGTTATGACTGAGTGATGTGGGAAAGTGTCCTACTATGGAGAAGAAATAAAGCAACCCTCTCTAGAAACCATGGGCAGAGGATTGCAGGGTAACTCCAAAAAGAAAAGGAGTACTTGTGGCACCTTAGAGACTAACAAATTTATTAGAGCATAATATGAAGTGAGCTGTAGCTCACGAAAGCTTATGCTCTAATAAATTTGTTAGTCTCTAAGGTGCCACAAGTACTCCTTTTCTTTTTGCGAATACAGACTAACACGGCTGCTACTCTGAAACCAGGGTAACTCCATGAACATTTCATCAAGATCTCTCAGGAGGATTCAAGGGACATCCCTGTGTCCATAAACAAACTGCTTTGCATGCCATCCTCTGCCCTGCTTCACGCCTGCCTAACTGTAGAGGGAACTGAAAAGCAGAGTTGTACCACTGCCTCTTCTAGCACAAGTAAATTGATGAAAAGTCAAAAGATGTGTCCTGCTACTCTGGGGGGCCATCCTTGTCATTGAAAGCTTATCTACACACTTACCCAAGGTTCCTTCCCCTGCACCGGGTTTGCCCATGCTTTACTGGTGGGACTGCAGTGGAGTTAAAAATGGGTCCTGGCTCACTGGGCAGCTGGATCCCCTGTCACCTGTTCCCCATATTCTTCCTCCTCCTTGTCCTCATCCACCAGCTCCTCCGCCTCCTTGCTGTTCATGGAAGGGGCTATGATTTGGGCTCCTTGGAGTTATCCACAGTGCTGTGGGGCATGGTAGTGGGATCTCTGCCGAGGATAGCATGCAGCTCTTTGTAAAAGGGGCAGGTCTGAGGTTTGGCACTGGATTGCTGGCCTCTCTGGTCTTCTTGTATACCAGCCGCTGCTTGTTGGTTTTCACGTGGCCCTGCTGCTAATCCCTGGTGTAGCCCTTCTCCTGCATCACCCCAGCAATCTGCTCGGATATGTCAATGTTTCTATGGCTGGATTGGATCTGTGCCGTCATAGCCTCTTTTCCCCACAGACCAATAGATCCAATATCTCCTATCTATTGCAGGCAGGGGCATATCTGGAGCATGCAGTCAGCATGGTCAGCTGGGCAGTTGCAGACAGCAGTGGAGAACTGCTAGGTGTGCTCACCATGCTGAGCAATCAGGAAAAGGAATTTCAAAAATTTGTGGGGTTTTAAAGGGAGGGGAGGGCTTTTGGGTTCTGTGACCCCTGGGCAGTGGAGGTCACAATGGTGACCAGAACTGTCACTGTGGGTTATTGTGGGACAGCTTCTGGAGGGTTGACATAAGTAATGCAGTATCTACACTTACCCTGCATTGACCTAAATACATTCACTGTGACTCTACACTGCTCGGGAGGTGGTGTTACTATCTCAGCATAGCAGTGGGAGCCCAAATGCGTGTAGACACATGCACAACTAGGTTGATGTAAGGTGCCTTTTGTTGACCTAACCAAGTAGTGTAGACTGAGCCTTACACTGAGCCAGAGGTAAATATTAATATCAATACCTAGTGCCAAGAAAGAGAAGCACAATGATAATTTAACCTGGCCAGAAATAGGCAGTTGTGTCCCAGGCCCTGGGAATCTATGATTAATGCATTTCTTGTGCAGATAAAACTCCCACACAGATATGTGGGAATTTTGAATGCCCAAGACATAGAGTCAGAGACTTTAAGGTCAGAAGGGACCATTATGATCGTCTAGTCTGACATACTGCACAATGCAGGCCATAGAATATCACCCACCCACTCCTGTAATAAACACCTAACCTATGTCTGAGCTATTGAAGTCCTCAAATCATGGTTTAAAGACTTCAAGGTGTAGAGAATCCTCCAGCAAGTGACCCGTGCCCCATGCTGCAGAGGAAGGCGAAAAACCCCCAAGGCCTCTGCCAATCTGCCCTGGAGGAAAATTCCTTCCTGACCCCAAATATGGCGATCAGCTAAACCCTGAGCATGTGGGCAAGACTCACCAGCCAGACTCGCAGGAAAGAATTCTCTGTAGTAACTCAGATTCCACCGCATCTAACATCCCATCACAGGCCATTGGGCATATTTACCGCTAATAGTCAAAGATCTATAAATTGCCAAAAATTAGGCTATCCCATCATACCATTCCCTCCATAAACTTATCAAGCTTAGTCTTGAAGCCAGATATGTCTTTTGCCCCCACTGCTCCCCTTGGAAGGCTGTTCCAGAACTTCATTCCTCTGATGGTTAGAAACTTTTGTCTAATTTCAACTCTAAACTTCCTGATGGCCAGTTTATATCCATTTGTTCTTGTGTCCACATTGGTACTCATCTTAAATAATTCCTCTCCCTCCCTGGTATTCCTCTGATATATTTATAGAGAGCAATCATATCTACCCTCAGCCTTCTTATGGTTAGGCTAAACAAGCCCAGGTCTTTGAGTCTCCTTTCATAAGACAGGTTTTCCATTCCTCAGATCATCCTAGTAGTCCGTCTCTGTACCTGCTCCAGTTTGAATTGATTCTTCTTAAACATGGGAGACCAGAACGGCACACAGTATTCTAGGTGAGGCCTCACCAGTGCCTTGTATAATGGTACTAAAACCTCCTTATCTCTACTGGAAATACCTTGCCTGATGCATCCCAAGACTGCATTAGTTTTTTTTATGTCATATCCCATTGGTGGCTCATAGTCATCCTGTGAGCAACCAATACTCCGAGGTCCTTCTCCTCTGTTACTTCCAACTGATGCGTCCCCAGTTTATAATAAAAAATCTTGTTATTAATCCCTAAATGCATGACCTTGCACTTTTCACTATTAAATTTCATCCTACTACTATTACTCCAGTTTACAAGGTCATCCAGATCTTCATGTATGATATCCCAGTTCTTCTCTGTATTGGTAATACCTCCCACCTTTGTGTCATCCGCCAACTTTATTAGCACACTCCCACTTTTTGTGCCAAGGTCAGTAATAAAAAGATTAAATAATATTGGTCCCCAAACCGATCCCTGAGGAACTCCAGTAGTAACCTCCCTCCAGCCTGACAGTTTACCTTTCATTATGACCCGTTGTAGTCTCCCCTATAACCACCTTTCCTTATCCACCTTTCAATTTTCCTATTCATCCCCATCTTTTCCAGTTTAACTAATAATTCCCCATGTGGAACCGTATCAAATGCTTTACTGAAATCGAGGTAAATTAGATCCACTGTGTTTCCTTTGTCTAAAATATCTGTTACCTTCTCAAAGAAGGAGATCAGGTTGGTTTGGCATGATCTACCTTTTGTAAAACCATGTTGTATTTTGTCCCAATTACCACTGACCTCAATGTCCTAAACTACTTTCTCCTTCAAAATTTTTTCCAAGATTTTTTCTTGCGTACTACAGATGTCAGACTAACAGGCCTATAGTTACCCGGGTCACGTTTTTTCCCTTTCTTAAAAATAGGAACTATGTTAGCAATTCTCCAGTAATACAGTACAACCCCTGAGTTTACAGATTCATTAAAAATTCCTGCTAAGGAGCTTGCAATTTCATGCATGCAGGATTAGCCCCTTAAACTCATTGTTAAGGTAAGGAACTAATACTGAATAAACGTGGTTTTGCTTATGGTCCAGCTGGAGTGAGTAAATCTCCCAGAATATTTGATGTTATTTATTTAGATTCATACAAGAGTACTTGTCTTAGAACCTTGTCCCAACACGCATTTCTTATCCTTCCTGCATGAGAACCAGCATGGATTAATCCTCAAGAAATGTCTCTATTGCAGGCATGTAAAAGTCTGTGTTCAGGAATCTGAAGTGGATTTTTGCAGGATGTCACACAAAAACAGAGATACGTTCTTTCTACTGTGATAAACTCAGGACAGACAGCGGCCGGGGGTAGGGACGGGAATAAACAGTCCCAAAAGGTTAAAAGGCCTTCCTCTCTAGCAGACTGGGGATGGGTGACTACAGGTCAATCAGGTTCAGCTGAGAAGGGGTTACCAGAGGTCAATTAGGATCAGCTGAGAGGGAATTACCTGAGGTCAATTAGGATCAGCTGATTCCAACTAAGGGCTGCCTGAAATCTTTTAAAACCCTCCCCTGTGGGGAGAGGGAGGGGAGAGAGAAAAGGAGTTAAGCTACCAGTAGAGGAGGAGGAACAACAACAACAACAACAACAACAAGGGAGCAAGCCTCTCCAGGAGGCTTAAGGGAGAGAAACAAGCCCAAAAGACTAGCTGAGAGAACGAGGGACTGCCCCTGCGCAGCCAAGAGGGACTGTTTTATCCCAAACTCGTCTCACCAAGGCTAAAAGCAGTGCAGGTTGGTGAGACCGAGAAGGTGCCTTGCCACACTACACTTTGCTGTTGGAGGTACATGTGTATGCACCAAGATGAATATGAAGCCTGAGAGCTAGATCCTGCAAATACTTACTCATGAGCTTAACCTGATGCACTGCGAGGCATCCCATTGAAGTCAATGTCAGTGCGTCAAGTTCAGAAAGCCTTTGCAGGAGTGGGGCCTAAAACTTCTTTTTGAGGCACTTTCTGACACTGAACATGTTACGCTCCGAAAATAAAATGTGTCTTTTTTTTCTTTTTTGCAGGCCTTGATCTAACAGGTATATTTCTCTTTGCCATCTTGACTCTAATGACACTAATAGCCAACCTGGTGTTTGCAGAGGAAGTGTTTTATATCTACAGGAAAACCCCATCCTCTAAAAGGACGATTTTTATTTGGATAAATGCAGCGGCTCCGGTAAGAGCAGGGAGAAAAAAATTCAACTGCATATCAAAAAGACCCTTTCTCTAAAGATGCTGTAGTTAATGCATAAACCTCTTTTATCTCTGACCCCTCCTGTCTTTCTGTCCAGGTTATAGCTACTACATCATGCATCGGGATGTGGATTCCTCGTTCAACAATGTTTACAGATTTCACTGCAGCAGTGTATGTATTCTTGTTTCTGTGAACCCTGAATTTTCTGCCTTTAAACAGCCTCTAGCACTAGGTAAACATAGTCATTTTGTAAATTTAATAATAGATGTTTAGTTTGAGACGAAATCTGCTGGCAACTGTTTTAGCAGGGAGGGAGAAAAATAAAAAAACGAATTTCCAGTACTACAGGCCTCTTAGTGTGGGAACTGCAGAATGAAAGAAAATAATTGATCCCTTTGATTGACAGCAGCCTTGAAGTAGAGTCGTTCCTTTATCTCTCTCAGTGCCATGTAGAATGAGACTCTGACCTATGACTTTTCACCGTGCTTTTATTAATGATGCACTCTATGGGCCTTTTATTAATGAAGGCAAGTGAACCTTCAGTGAGTATATCAATGAGAAAATGTTCCATACATGTCCTGATAAAAGCTCTGGGTGAGGGTTTGACAGCTGTGACATGTAAAGGGGAGGATGAAGAATTGTGGTCTCTGTTCCCTAGAGGTAATGGTGCAACTATTATAAACTCTAACTTTAAGGCAGAGGCTGAAAGGTTGAAGGTTATAGTGTGGGATTTTTCAAAGCTGTCTAAGTGATTTAGGAGCACAAGTTCCATTGGCAAGTCAATGGGAATTGTGCTCCTAAATCACATAAAGTTTTTGCAGATCTCCCCTTTAACTTCTCGTGACTTCTGGCTGCATTTACTATGAGTCTGAGATGGAATAAAACAAGATGGAGCAATGCTTATTAATTAAGTTGCTTTTATTTGGATGGTAAATGCAAATTCTCACTGGCTGAATCTGGGTCTGACATAAAGTCTCTGCCATATTATCATGCAAGTCTCTGCCATATTATTAGATTCCCAACTTTAATTCTAGAAGTATGCGTGATGCTAAAAATACTTATAAAAAGAAAGCAAAATAATAAGAATGGCCATACTGGGTCAGACCAAAGGTCTATCTAGCCCATCAAGCCCAGGATCTGAGTCCCTCTGGTGGGAAAAACTCCACAGTGGCCCAACACTGTAGCATTTAATTTCAGAAAGGGGAACTACACAAAAATGAGGAGGTTAGTGAAACAGAAATTAAAAGGTACAGTACCAAAAATAAAATCCCTGCAAGCTGTGTGGAAACTTTTTAAAGACACCATAATAGAGGCTCAACTTAAATGTATACCCCAATTTAAAACACATAGTAAGAGAACCAAAAAAGAGCCCCCATGGTTAAACAACAAAGTCAAAGAAGCAGTGAGAGGCAAAAAGGCATCCTTTAAAAAGTGGAAGATAAATCCTAAGGAGGAAAATAGAAAAGAGCATAAACTCTGGCCAATGAAGTGTAAAAATATAATTAGAAAGACCAAAAAAGAATGTGAAGAACAGCTAGCCAAAGACTCCAAAAATAATAGCAAAATTTTTTTTTCAATACATCAAAGCAGAAAGCCTGCTAAACAACCAGTGGTGCCACAGGATGATCAAGATGCTAAAGGAGCACTCAAAGATGATAACGCCATTGTAGAGAAACTAAATAAATTCTTTGCATCAGTCTTCTCTGTTGAGGATGTAAGGGAGATTCCCAAACCATTCTTTTTGGGTGACAGATCTGAGGAACTGTCCCAAATTGAGGTGTCATTGGAGGAGGTTTTGGAACAAATTGATAAACTAAACAGTAATAAGTCTCCAGGACCTGATGGTATTCCCCAAGAGTTCTAAAGGAACTCAAATGTGAAATTTCAGGACTACTAAATTTCATCTATAACCTATCATTTAAATCAGCTTCTGTACCAAATGACTGGAGGATAGCTAATGTGACACCAATTTTTAAAAAGAGCTCCAGAGGTGACCCTGGCAACTAAAGGTCAGTAAGCCTCACTTCAGTAACAGGCAAATTGGTTGAAACTATCGTAAAGAACAAAATGGTCAGACAACATAGATGAACATAATTTGTTGGGAAATAGTCAACACGGTTTTTGTAAAGAGAAATCATGCCTCACCAATCTACTAGAATTCTTTGAGAGGGCCAAAGGAGATCCAGTGGATATAGTGTATTTAGATTTTTCAGAAATCTAAATTTCTTTGACAGTGTCCCTCACTAAAGGCTCTTAAGCAAAATAAGCAGTAATACGATAAGAGGGAAGGTTCTCTCATGGATTGGTACCTGGTTCAAAGATAGGAAACAAAGGGTAGGAATAACTGGTCCGTTTTCAGAATGGAGAGGTGTAAATAGTGGTGTCCCCCAGGGATCTGTACTAGGCCCAGTCCTATGAATTTAACATATTCATAAATGATCTGGAAAAAGGGGTAAACAGTGAGGTGTCAAAATTTGCAGATGATACAAAACAACTCAAGATAGTTAAGTCCCAGGCAGCCTGTGAAGAGCTACAAAAGGATCTCACAAAAAGGCATGTCTGGGCAACAAAATGGCAGATGAAATTTCATGTTGATAAATGCAAAGTAATGCACATTGGAAAACATAATCCCAATTATACATATAAAATGACGGGGTCTAAATTAGCTGTTATCACTCAAGAAAGAGATCTTGGAGTCATTGTGGATAGTTCTCTGAAAACATCCACTCTATGTACAGCGGCAGTCAAAAAAGCAAACAGAATATTGGGAATCATTAACAAAGGGATAGATAATAAGACAGAAAATATCATATTGCCTCTATATAAATCCATGGTACGCCCACACCTTAAATACTGCATGCAGATGTGGTCACCCCATCTCAAAAAAGATATATTGGAATTGAAAAAAGTTCAGAAAAGGGCAACAAAAATTATTAGGGGTATAGAACAGCTTCTGTATGAGGAGAGATTAATAAGACTGGGACTTTTCAGCTTGGAAAAGAGGAGACTAAGGGGGGATATGATAGAGGTCTATAAAATCATGAGTGGTATAGAGAAAGTAAATAAGGAAGTGTTGTTTACTCCTTTTCATAATACAAGAACAAGGGGCCACCAAATGAAATTAATAGGTAGCAGGTTTAAAACAAACACAAAGTATTTTTTCACGCAACGCATTGTCAACCTCTGGAACTCCTTGCCAGAGGGTGTTGTGAAGGCAAATACTATAACATGGTTCAAAAGGGAGCTAGATAGATTCATGGAAGATAGGTCCATCAATGGCTATTAGCCAGGACGGGCAGGAATGGTGTCCCAAGCCTCTGCTTGGCAGAAGCTGGGATTGGGTGATGGATCACTTGATGATTATCTGTTCTGTTCATTCCCTTTGGGGCACCTGCCATTGACCCCTGTCAGAAGACAGGATACTGGGCTTGATGGACCTTTGGTCTGACCCAGTATGGCCGTTCTTATGTTCAGTATCCTGTCTTCTGACAGTGGCCAATGCCAGGTGCTTCAGAGGGAATGAACAGAACAGGTAACCATCAAGTGATCAATCCCTTGTCACCCATTCCCAGCTTCTGGCAAACAGAGGCTAGGGACACCATCCCTGCCCATCAAATCATAGGACAATCATAGGCTGTATACTTAAAATTAAAATTTTGAAGGCCAAATGTGATTTGCTTACAAGGTTCTGACTGTGTGGGTACCAAGTATGACTGCATTGGTGAGAGCTCAGCCAACAAGCAGAAAAACAGTACAAAAAGCGGAGGCAGCAGAGTCTAATGGCTAGAGCACTAGGGTGGGAGCTAGAAGCTCCTGCATTCTAATGCTGACTCTCCCACCTACATGCTATGTGGCCTTAGGCAAATCATTTAGTTGCTCTGTCTCAATTTCCTTATCTGTAAAATGAAATTAATACTTAACTCAGCCTGCCCTTGTTAAGTAATGTTTCTATGCAATTAGCGCTAAATATTACTATTTATAACAGACTTTTTAGGAAATGTCAGCATTGCAAATTCCTGGAGTAGGATGGTTAAAGATGCCTGTCTATGCTGGTATAGATGCAGAATGGTGTCTATGCTGGTATACAAAGAGCACATGCACATTGTGTATGTCTAACCTGATATTTTTTCTCTTCCAGTTTTTTTGCCATTGTGACCCACAAGTTCATGCTGATGATGATTAAAGAGTGTGGAGGTCAAAAGTTATTTCTCACTAGATTTGCAAATGATCGTTTCAAGATCAGCACAGGTCCCTGCTGTTGCTATTGCCTTTGCCTCCCTCACATACACATCACTAGGTGAGTTTTGCTTTAGAGCTCCCCAGCTAGAGTACTGGTGTCAGAAACCAGCAACTTAGCAGAGCCATACATATGATACTGGGTCTTCCTGCTTCAGAGAAAATTTGCACCTGGCGCATATTGGATGCGTCACCTCTGTGAATCTCATGCTGTCTATTTTAAGGTGTATTATCATTATGGGGCCACGTCAAAATTTACTCTTTCAGCTTGCACCATGCAGCTATCCTCCACTGTTTTGGGGTGGAAGGGCTTGGAGTTGGGGACCAGACAATTCTTGGTCAACCGAGTGGACATTCAGCCTTTCAGTGAAAGTGTGGCTGTTGCTGGAGTCATGCTGCCAGTGGGCAGAAGGATGGCTATCTTTGTGGGATGCCTCCTACCTCTGTAGACCTGTAGTGGGCTCCTTCTCATCGGTACCTAGGGTTGGGAGGCCTTGCCTTCTACCTACTCTTGAGCTCTCTAAGCTTCTTCCAGTACAGAGGATGACGTCTTGAAAATTTCAGCCTCCTCTGGCCCCTCCTGCAGGTGTCTCTTGTTTGGCTGAACATAGCTTTTTTTTTTTTTTTTTTTTTTTTTAAATAACAAATAAGGATGATACATAAGACAGACTAGTGCAGATAAGAGCGATAAGGGTCAGGAACAGGGGAAGGGGAGGTACAGTAAGAGGTTTTTATCAGCAACAATTGCTCTGTTGTCACACAATTCTCCAAATGCTTGAAAGGGCAAATGCACTAATCGGGTAACCTGTCTCAGCCCATTTCACATTTGTTTGTACCGTTTATAGTTCTGTAATTATTTGCGGGAGTAAAATTACCACTGTAATGATGTAATTATGGCTGTATTAATTAAGCAATTATAATAAATCAAGGTTCATTAATATATCACATTACACATTAAATGGCTGGCTGCTGAGCCTTCATTAGGTTGAGTGTCTGAGGGGCCAAGGGCACAACAGCGAAGACCAAAATAACGAGAGAGAGAGAGAGAGTGAGAGCTGGGAAATAGATGAGGAATAATAAAGTTGACAAAGAAAAGGGGATCAGGAGCTAGACCTGCCCAGTGTGCACTTAGATAGTTCAGATAGATCAGC
Source organism: Dermochelys coriacea (assembly GCF_009764565.3). Lineage (NCBI taxonomy): Eukaryota > Metazoa > Chordata > Testudines > Dermochelyidae > Dermochelys > Dermochelys coriacea. Next base: position 143,087,344 of record NC_050068.2, read on the forward strand.
TTTCATGTATCTGAGTGGCAAGGGTCTTCCCCTTTCCTCTCCCTGTCCCTGCACCTTTTCCTTATGGTATTTTTAAACCATTGTTAAAATCTAAAGGACGTTTTCTGGGTCTGTGATTGTGACACACTGAAAAGAGGGACGTGTGCACCATCTGTCCTGCTGGGGCTAGGTAGTGTAGTGATCAAAGGTGGATGATTTCCTTTGACTGAGGAGGAAAAGTGGATGGCTAATGAACAGTGTTCATGGAGGAATATTCTGGAAAATGCTGATCCTCTCTCCTGATCCTGCAAAACCCCTGCTTTCCTGGACTACCAGAAGACTGGGGGTTCGCTAATCAGGAAGGGTGGAATTAGGAAGAAGCCACCATATGTGACATGGTTTCTGTAGACAAGGACTAAAGATTTATGGCAGGGATTCTCAAACTGGGGGTTGGGACCCATCAGGGGGTCGCGAGGTTATTACATGGGGGGGTCATGAGCTGTCAGCCTCCCTCTCAAACCCTGCTTTGCCTCCAACATTTATAATGGGGTTAAATATGTTAAAAAGTGTTTTTCATTTATAAGCGGGATCGCACTCAGAGGCTTGGTTTGTGAAAGGGGTCACCAGTACAAAAGTCTGAGAATCACTGCTCTATGGTAACTTGCCATTAAGTTTAATGCTGGTAGTGAAGCACCAACTTGCCCACTGTAGCAGAAGGTTGGGACAGTATGGCTGCAGTGGAGGAGCTAATGTCATATTTCAGGTGCTAGCTATTCTGCCCTTGGCTCCCCCGTAGACTCTACTACATCACCTTTTGCACAGCTCCATTAGTTACTGAACTACTGCTGCAGAGCCAGCAATGGAGCAAAACACATTAGTTTGTGCCAGTTCTGCTAAGTTTGTCTATATCTTTCAGTATGCTGTGAAAAATTGGAGAATTCTAGACCAGTGGCTCTCAAACTTTTGTACTGGTGACCCCTTTCACATAGCAAGCCTCTGAGCGTGACCCTCCTTATAAATGAAAACCACTTTTTTACATATTTGACACCATTATAAATCCTGGAGGCAAAGTGGGGTTGGGGTGGAAGTTGACAGCTCGCAACCCCCAGTTTGAGAACCCCTGTTCTAGACAAGCTATTTAGGTTCTAGAAGATGTTCCTTGCCAGATTTTGGCCATGTACAGTACACATGGAAAATGTGGGGCCTCTACGATTAGACAATAGTGAAGTTTTGTTAAGCTTATTAACAAGGTATTGAGCAGTGGTGTTTTTTTGACTTGTCAGACGAACCCTGTTTCTGCTGAAGTTGGGGACCTTTCAACTTGCTTTCCTGCGACCTGTGCTAATGTTTCTGTCAATAGTGCTTTGGACCAATGGAAACTACAGCCTTTCTGATGTAAGTAAATATTCTAATCAGCCATTGCCCACCAAGCTTGTAAACTTTGGCTTGACAATGAGTATCTAAAGAGCTAGGTTTATGTACTAACCAGCATCATATGAACAGCAGACCCAATTCATTATTCCACTGCATATTGTGCTGTCATTTATGCTTGCGCGGACTCAGTGTAAAGCAGCATCCTACAATCACCTTGAACGGCTGCCGGTTGTCATGCAAGAAAACAATGCTCACAACAGGTTCGGGTGCAGCTGAAGGAGTGTCCAGCTTTATGCCAAGAGCACAGTACCAAGCAGGTGAGGAGCCAGGGACCTGTGGCATTGAACAGCCAGGGACTGGCACTCACTGAGTTCCTATTCAGCTGATGTGGACGGCCTTGGGTGGGCAATGACCAATCAGGGGTAAGCTATACTAATTCCATTACAAGCTCTGCACAGGCTATACAGGTGAGTTCCTTACACTAATAATTACATAAGTTGCAAGGCAACAGAGAATGGGCCAAGTGTGTTTAAACAAATGTGTTGAACCAAGAACCAGGACCATTTAGACAGCACTAGCACTGTCACAGAATTTACGTAAATGGTAGTGTCTGCATTAACCGTGCCCCAGACAAGGCTTCTCAAACTTTTTTGTAGTGCGGCCCACTGCTTGAGGTAGACATCATCTCAGAGCTAGGTGAAAAATACAATCTCTCTTAGAAATGTCTGCAAATTCGAATGAGTTTTCCATTCCATTGTATTTTGCAATGATCAGATTTTTCATGTTCTCATTTTTCAGTTTTGGAAAAATCCCATCGTATGGTTCATCTGACCACTTCAAATTGGCAATAGAAAACCTCCAAGCCCCTCAAATATTCTGACGAATAGCCAACAAGTGGCTATTATTTATTTATCTTACACTTAGGGTATGTCTACACAGCCTGCAGCGCCCAGCTTCTGAGTCTGGGTCAACAGACTTGGGCTTGTGGGGCTTGCGCTACCATGCTAAAAATAGCTGTGTAGATGTTGCAGCTCTGGCTGGAGTTCGGGGTCTGAAGCCTAGGGTGAGGGGTGGGCTTCAGAGCCCAAGCTCCAGCTGGAGTCACAACTAAAAAGCACTGTCTACACAGTTATTTTTAGCATGGCAGCACAAGCCCAGGTCTGTGTAGACTTGCTGCTGTGGGCTGCCACTTGCTGTGTAGACGTACCTTTAGCGACCTCAACCAAGATCAGATCTCTGGGTGCTGTACAAACACATAGTGAAAGATGATCCCTGCCTGGAAGAGTTCGCAATCTAAACAGACAAGGCACACTAGAGGTCGGAAGGGAAACTGAGGCATAGTAAGGGGAAATGACTTGTTCAAGGTCACATAGCATGTCAATGGCAGAATCAGGAATAGAACACAGGTTTCCTAGCTCACGCTCCAGCCCTACTCCCTAGACAATGCTGTCCCTCAAGGACGATTTTTTCCATTAAACATTTCCATTGGAAAATTTCCAAAAAAACAGAAAATTAAAAAAAAGTCTTTGTGAAACATTCTATTTGTGTAAAAAGTTCAAATTTCTAAGAGATTTAGTTTGAAAAATTCCAGCCAACTCCACTTGTGGATTCAAAATCATCATCAGACAACCACCTTCTCTTTAATCCTCCTCTGACTCCATTCACACATCTGTGTGGCACCCATCGTGCAACTCACTCCACATACGCCACGGCCTGCTTCTCCTTCCCAGTGTCTGGTGGCACCCTGGAGAATTATCCAGTCTGTGGTAAGATCCCCTTGGCCTTCCTTGAATGACGAAACTGCTTTTCATGTTCTCTGTAAATCACCAAGCCGAGAAGCATGTGAATAAAGATAAATCTGAACTGCCTGTTCTGTTGACTCTGTCCTATAAAATCGAATGGATTGTTAAAATACACAAAAGGCAAGACAAGTCTGAGGACAATTACACCACTGCTAAAGCCAGTGGACTCAGCATATTTTCTCCCATTCACAAAAAGCAAAGACTGTTTTCAAGCCAAATTTTTACCTCTTTCCACTGTAGCAAAAATGCAGTTATTTGTAGGTGAAAACTCCAGCAAAGGAGCTGCCTGGGAGTTTTGCAAACAGGACTGTCCCCAAAGTTAAACGGGGTCCCCTGAAAACTTCAAAATAAGGGGCCTCTCAAAAAATGTTAAAAGGTTGGTCACTGTAAGCCATACTTCACTTGACGAGCTCCCTGGTCACAGGATCAGTAGGTGCTGAGTACTGGCCTGGAATCTAAATGTCTACATACCACCTCAAAAGTCTGGAACTCTTACAAAAAAAAGACATGCTGCGTGAGTCAGAGTAGTAGTAATAATAAAGCCTTTTGTATTTATTTTACAGCAGTACAAATATAACCTAAAATATCTTTGCAGCTTCTGGGGGAGACAATTTGTCTTTCAGAAGAAGCCTCTGGTGGGTCATTCTGGGCTTGATCCTGCAAGATGCTGAGCACCAGCAACTCCCACTGGTGTTGACGGGAGAGGGACGGTGCTCAGGTTCTGGAAGAATCTAGCTTTTCATCACCTTCCCAGGTCCTACCAGTTTTGCAGGCCACTGGCTGATTGGTGATCAAGTACTGCATTCCGTATTATCCCTTCTGTTGGTAGTGTCCCCAGAGCAGTTTCCAGTGCAAATCCCAGGAGCCTCTGCTGTTGATTGCAGCTTTCATAAAAATAGAAACAGGTGTTTTATTTTTTGCATGTTTTCATAGTTGCCAAGTTTTATCCATATGCCTGTTTAATTTGCTTTTTAGTTAACTCCTAATGGAGCTGCAATATGGATTAACTGCTTCGTCGGTGTCCTTACAATCAGTGCTCTATGGCCGATTGGAATCATGTTTCAACAAGTTCGAGTTCTTCTTAACTGTAAGAAGATCACCCATAAGTTTGCACTTTATGAGGTGAGAATCTTCACATTTCAGTTCAGTATTTGCATTGCTGTTGATATAGAATAACCCAAGACCTGGGCAGAATTTGGTACAGTGTATTGCTTCTCAGTTCAAAGACTGTAATTTAAAACTTACTGTACAAAGGTACACCCTTTGATTGGTTAAAGATGTGGTTTCTCTTTGAAGTGTTGTTCTTATTCATGCTCAACTTGTATTAACTTGCATCTGGTCTTTGTATAATGCTGGAGAATTGAGAAATATTTATAATCCATTCTTCCTTGGGCTGTGGGGAAAAATAGCACAGAGCTGAGCTTTCTTTTCTCAGCATAAAGGAAGTCTCATGGTGTATCCTGTAATAAAATGTTAAAATTCTAGTGTGTACTTTAAAAGTTGGGAAGGGTTCTGGAATTGGGGGGTGGTTCTTCTTGTTTCAATTGTTGCAACATGCTGCTGTTTCTGTGATGTTAGTTATTTTTCTTGGCCAGTCTACAAATGAGAATAAGACAATAATAAAAACATTGGCAGGAAACCACTGAATAATAGAGTGGGGCCAGATATGGGCTGGATTTAGTTCTATCCATTTTCCATATTAAAGAAACCCATGAAAGGTACCTCCATCCTCAAGAAAGGATTGAGTCAGGATCCTCTTATTGTGGCCCTGCCGTCTGTGGGCATCCCTAGGAGGTGATACTGTAAGGCCTTGTCTGTGTCTGTGAAAAACCTTAGTGTAAATGCCATGGCCAGAACTGTAAACCATGACTCACACCGGGGCAGTTTACCTCACTAAGTTGACCGAGTACAAGTCACACTAAGTTGTAACTTTGGCATCCTCGTGGCCAAGATGGAGTCTGCTCTGCAGGCAGCTCTGGCCAGGAAAAGGGGCACACAGGAATGCAGCAGGGAAAGTCCCTTCTGCCTTAGGGACACGTTGTTCCACACCCCCCGATATGAACACACGCACACACCGGAACAGTACAATGAATACAGGAGAGGGAAATATTTATTTACAGGGGGATGAATGGAGGAGGAGAAGAAGAAGAAGAGGGAAGATCGGGGGAGCGGTAAAAAAGCGTTACACCAACCACGAGGCCCCACGGGCCCAGCGGTACCCCAGTCTGAAAGGGCAGACACCAAGCACTGCATCTGCGCTCAGAGTTCAGGAGTTCCGGGCAGAGTTCCAGTCTGGCAGCGAGTCTTGGGTGCTCCTGGTCATCTTGGGCACCAGTGAACTTTCCCCAACAAACCCCTCCAGTGCCCTCTTCTGCCACTCTGTGCAATCCCACACAGAGCAGCAACCTCCCTACTTAGCTAGCTACAGCTTCCCTCCTTATTCCCAGTGCAAGGTCACAATCCCCAGTACTCTGGGCACCATACAGCTCTAGGCTACAGTGATCCTGAATCCAGTTCCTGTTTCTCAGGTGATTCCACTCTGGCATGGTGCTCCTCCTGGCTCCTGTCCTGGGGTGCCCCCAGTCGGCCGCTCTGTCCCTCCCAGGCTTCAGGCAGGTTCCTGGCTGCTTCACTCTGTGAGGGCCCCATCGCTGCAGTCTGGAGCTGCAGACTGTCGTTTCCCTTCTCTCCATGCCCACCCCTCCCAAAATGGAACTTCCTCTTCCTGGAACAATCAACCCTTCTTCCCCTCAGGACCCCCCTCAGATTTAAAAGGGCCATTCTCTCTAAACCCCAAAGGGGTTACACACTGGTGTCTACACTAGGGCTGTACACTCAGTGTAGAGAAGGCTTAGGTCAGTGTACAGCAGGCTGTATAGTATCTCTGGCCATATGCTGTCAATGAGGAGGTGCAGCCTGTGTCCATGAGGCACTCACAAGTAGTCAGTACATGTCAGTACACGACCTGAAGGAACGGGTAGGAGGCAGGCAGCAGCTGGATGCCATCCAGCAACACACATCTGATATTGCTGTTTGTCTGGCAGGATGGAGATGGCAAAAATTTTTTTTGGATCTGGGACCAGTATAGTTTTAAATTCACTCTGGTATTTAGGATTTTCACCATCTAACACAATAGAAAAGCTGCATGTAGTTTTTACTGGATCCTGCTCTCAGGTATAGATCTATTTATGATAGTTTTCAGGCTAGTTCCCCCAACCCTATTTAATTGAAGTCAGCCTGTACATTAACTTCAACATGGAATTAAACACGATTTCAAGCTAGTGAGTCACTGATACTCCATACGTGCCCCCTAAATATTTTGGATGTCCACCAAGATATATGGTGAAGGCCAGCACAGACTAAGAGGTATCACACTCTAGAGCACTCTCTCTATTCTGAGATCACATGCATGTGTTTGTTTTTAAAAATTACTTCACTGGGTGATTCATCCTGATGACGTGGCCCTGAAATCTGTTCTGCATGATCATAGCTGGCCTTCACATCTGCTCATACAACACTTACTTTCAATAGTCAGACTTACTACCACAAGCAGTCCCATTAAACTCAAGGCACTACTCACAGAAAGAAATATTACACCTCGTATGAAGTGCTTCAGGCCCTTAGATTATAAAATCCTTAGACAGGAACAATCTTTCTCTGTGTCCTGGACACTATCAGCACTAAACTAGTAAATACAATAATACTTGAGGTGAATGAGAACATTTTTGTCTTTGTATTTTTATGGGAAATGTATTCATGGGGGAATTCTGATAATTTTAACCTATGCAATGGATTTTATAATCTTACACTGAACCACAGATTTTCTTTCCCTCCTCCACACTTATCAGTTCCCAAGAAAGCAGTTGAATGTTATTCTGTTCTCACTAGCCTTAAGGAATTTCTTGATTTTTACATCTGTTTACTGATTACTTTGTGGGCAGGGCGGGGAACATGCTGAGACAGCGAACTCTCTGCAGTAAATGTAAGCAAAGCTCAGTTTTCCTGACCAATTTCAAAAATGCTCTGGTCACACGCCAACTAGAGACATGGGTTCAGAAAGAACTCCTTAGTGAGACAATGACTAGCCCAGGGGGAAAGTTCTCAGGTGAGGAACAGTGCAAGAAAAGTTTGAAGGAGCAGGCCATGTTTCTAGCCTGCTCTAAGAAGAATTTATACACAAAAGGCCAGATTTACAAGGGTATTTAGGTGCATAAAGATGCAGATAGGCACCTAATGGGATTTTCAAAAGCACCTAAGCAGGCCTGGTGCCTACAATGGCTTCAATGGGAGTTAGGCACCTAGGCCCAGATTTTAAACGTGTTGCCCATTGACTGTCAATGGGATTTAGACTTGTGTGTGTCTAAATCCCTTTTGAAAATGAGATCTAGGCTCCTAAATCAATTAGATTTTGCAACATTGAGCACAACAGTGCCTAAATACCTTTAAAAATCTGGGCCCTAATCTGTTTAAGCATGTCTGTGAATCCCACTAGGTTCCTATCTGCATCTTTATGCACGTATACACCTTTGTAAAGCTGGTCCACAGAATTTAGTCCAAACTTCCTTCCTGTCATTTGGCTTTATTGGTTACTCAAACAACAACAATGCACACACATCACCCTGCCCTTTCTTCCCCCAGCTTGGCTTTCCCCAGCTTGGGTTCCACTGCAAAGACCTCTCTGTCCTAGAATCTAGTTTCTTCTGCACCAAAAGTCACTTTCTTTCTAACTAGGGGACAGTTTAAGAGTCACCCCTGCCACAGTGAGTTAGCAGGAATCAGTCATCATCTCCCTGCTGTGTGTGTGTGTGTTCCAACACCTCATACCAGAGTAGGGCAACAGAAGAATCTTGCCCCCTTGGTACAGGTGGGTACAAATTAATAATTACAGTGCTGGTAAGACTCCATTTTTCTTATGTTTTATTCTGATATGAAGCAGTAAATATTGATCGATACCCCAAATGGCAGCCTCATAGCCATTGCACTTTTAGACTGAAGAGCTGAGGTCAAACCTTTTTTACGGCTAGGAAGTTTGATTTAATTTTCAAACTGTGAGCCATATTGCCTTCACCAAAAGATTTATTCTGAAGAGGAGGCAGGTTTAGGGTAGGAGATGAGGAGAGGAGAGAAACAAGATAGAAGAGTAAAGGAGTACTTGTGGCACCTTAGAGACTAACAAATTTATTAGAGCATAAGCTTTCGTGAGCTACAGCTCACTTCAAGCTCACGAAAGCTTATGCTCTAATAAATTTGTTAGTCTCTAAGGTGCCACAAGTACTCCTTTTCTTTTTGCGAATACAGACTAACACGGCTGCTACTCTGAAAGGTAGAAGAGGAGTTTATATTCTTCATGAAAGCAAGATCACTGTGCTGAACTACAGCCCTTCTGTGGTACTGATGCATCAATCTCCTTTTCTTTGTTTCTTTTCATAGTTTGTCCTCATTCTGAGCCAACTCCAGGCAGCCATCATCAATATCCTGGCTTTGCAAGGAATTATTCCCTGTGCACCACCTCTGGCTTCTTCAGCAAGAGGAGCATGTAGGTTCTTTTGGAGGGCTGTAGAGTGGGGAAGGGTGATTTTTTAAATGTATAAAGGCCTGGAAATCAGTGTTGCCAACGTTCTTGATTTTAATGTGTGTCTTGTGACATTTTGGCATTTCCCTTAAATATCTGTTTCCTGGCATCTTGCAGTTACATGAGCATTTCAGCTTTCCCAGAAAAACCTCTCTCTCTCTCCTGGTTGCAGAGATAAGCGATAATGACTCAGAAACCAGACGTCAAAGAAGAAAAATCCAACACATATTAGGATTAAAAATCATAAGATTTAAAAAAAAAACTATCTCATGTTTTTTTAGGGCCCATCTTATGATTTTTGAATGCTTGAGGTTGGCAGTACTGTACATTTTGAAAAATGACTAGTGATTTTGAGTGTCTAACCTGAGATGTGGTAAAGGGTCTTATCTCATAAAGTACTGAACATCGAGCCTTTGAAAATTAGGCCCCTTCAAAGGTTTCTGAAGTTGGACAGCCACAAATCTACTGGGAGATAAAGTATGTATTTACTAAAAGTGCTTTAATGAGCAACAAAGCACTTTACAGAGATCTGAACTCCAAAATAGTGAGAATTAAGGAGCTGATCCTACAAGGTATTGTGTGTGCCTCTGTGCCCCCCCACTCCGGTCTTCCCCCCACATTCCTCATTTCTTTTCTTTCTGTTGGGAGATATATCATTCAGGCTGTTGGCATGTTAAACTCGTTTGGGAGGCTGGAAAGAGATGAGATGGGCATCCTTAGGCTGGAAAGTGTTAATGGCTACCATCAGCAGGTTCTTTGATCTATAGAAAATTATGGAGGCGCTTGAAGCTGTGACTCTGCTAACCAGATGCCAGGCGCGTGGTGTGTCCCCCGTTTTTCCCCTTTTGTTTTTTACCATTTTCTGCTCTTTGATGCCTAGAATTTTCCCTGAAATTTTGGAATTGATCAGATGTGGTATTCAAAAGTTACCGTAGTACAGACAAATACCACTCAGCTGAGGGTTAGGCCATGTCTACACTATGGGCGCTAGAGCAGCACTGTTATGGTGCTGCAGCCCCATAGTATAGACCAGTGGTGCCCAACCTTTTCCTGTCATGCCTTTCCCATCCCGTAATGGAATCTGTCCGTGCCCCACCTTACTCCATTACTGCGCAATTGGTTCAGCAAAGGAGCTGGAACTGAAGGTGGAGCTGAGGGCAGAACTAGGGGGGAGGAGCTGGGGCTAGAGGTGGAGCTGGCCTCAGGGCAGAGAGCGAATGATGGCAGAGCTGGGCTGGGGGGCAGAGCAGGGGGTGGAGTGGAGCTGTGGCTGTGGGTGGAGCAGGGCTGGGTGGCTCTCCCTCCCCACCCTCCCATGGGGGCTGGCCCAGGCCTGCCACATGCCCCTCTAAAGTTCCTCTGTGCCGCCTAGGGGGGCAGGTGTGACGGACTTTCCCAGGGTGCAACCTGGAACTGGGGTATCACTGAGCCTTCTGTCTCACCAGCCTGGGCTCCCTCACTCACTGTGCTGCTGGGACAAGCTGCAGCTCCCTCCAGATCCTGCACTTACACAGACATTCACAGACAGAGACAAACACCGCTGCAGTTACATGAATGCTTTTCCTATCCACTCATGGACTAACAATAGAGTGGCTCCAGCCAGTCCCCCAACTAGCTCTCCATCCTAGGACCCCAGAGCTTCACCATCTTGCTCTGGTCAAAAGCCTGACCAGTGTAAGTTTATTTCCCAGTCCAGCCTTCAGTGTGGAGAGGCCAATGCACCAACCCCCGTTCCTGAGCGGATTTCCCTTTTGCTCTTCAAACAACACACTGTTTTAGGTAGAAAATATAAAACAGCTTTATTAACTACAGAAAGATAGATTTTAAGTGATTGTAAGTGATAACGTACAAATCAAAGTTGGTTACCTAAGAAAAAAACAAAACAAAATTGCAATCTAAGTTCTATACACTAGACAGGATTTGAATCAAGCGGTGTCTCACCCTGATGGTACATACAGTCCAACAAGCTTCCTTACAAAGGCTATAAATTCCTTTAGACTGGGACTACATCCCCAGTTCAGTCTTTGTTCCTAAGGTGTTTCCAGGTGTTTTGTTGTAGGAGGAGTGAGGCCCAGTAATGATGTCACTTCCCCCTTGTATAGCTTCTTCCATGTGGAGGGAACTTCTTTGTTCCAAGCAAAGTCCCCAGCACAGTTTGTACAATAAAGTACAGGCACAAGATGGAGTCCAGTGTCACATGATCAAATCACATGCCCTTGCATGCTTGGATGAGTCCTAGCAGGGGCCATTACCCATATTCTGGCTAGAACGTTCATAGGAAAGTCCATCGTGTGGGGAAAGCTTTTCCCATGGCCCATTGTGTTTATTGATGGGCCCTTTCCTTGATTAGTCCATTCACAATGTGTTGACTAGCCTGGATGTAAACTACTTTATGGGTGTTACCCAGGAGTAAACACATTTGAAATACTGGCCCATAGTCAATATTCATAACTTCAGATACAAAAATGATACATGCATACAAATAGGATAATCATAATCAGCAAACTATACCTTTTCCATTGACACCTTACAAGACATATTTTGTACAAGATTTGTTGCAATTCTATAACACTGGTGAATATGGGGGCACCAAGGTGTTACTTTGGGGTACAGTCACAGCGTGCCCCACAGATTGAGGACCACTGGAGTAGATGCTTCCTACAGTGGTGAAAAAGGTTTTTCTATTGAAGTCGGTAATCTACCTGCCTCAGTGGTGATAGCTAGGTCAATGGAAAAATTGTCCTATCAGCAGGGCCACATCTACATCAGGGGTTAAGTTGGCATAGCTAGGGCGCTCAGGGCTGTGAATTTTTCACATTCCTGAGCTCCATAGCTATGTTGACCTAACTTTTAAGTGTAAACCAGGCTTTAGACCTTATTCACTCCCATCTCCCAGCAGTGTAACCCTGAAGCAAGGCTCCCAGCTGCAACTCCACCCAGAAATGGGAGGCAATAGCATCAGTCTCATCTTTGGAAGGAGCCAGGAACCTTCCCCCACCCTCCCCAAACCAACACTTGCTAGGGAGGGGGAGGCCTGGGCATCCAGGAGATGTGCTGATTCAACCCATCCGAAGGCAACTTTTGCCTACAGAGCTTCTGTGGCTCTTTGGCAGCTTAGCCTGAAAATCCTGGCTACTCTCTGCAGGGGTGAATGCCACCTGGGCTACAACAGCCACCTGCTGGCTTAGAAGGAAGCTGCTTTCCTTGGTATAGGTGCTGAGTCTGTGGGTGCTCCAGGGCTAAAGCATCCATGAAAAAAAATAGTGGATGCTCAGCACCCATCAGCCACAGCTGTTCGGTGGCACCCTTGATCAGCTGTTTGGTGGCTGGGGGGAGCTCTCAGCGGAGGGCGGAGAGCAGTGAGCGGTCGGTGGGTGGCGGCCCCCCAAGAGCGGTTGAAGTGGTGGAGGGAAGAGGCAGAGCGAAGGCAGAGCCTCAGGAAGAGGGTGGAGCGGGGATGGGAAGAGGTGGAGCGAGGGTGGGGCCTCAGGGGAAAGGGTGGAGTGGGGGCAAGGCTTTGGGGCAGAGCAGGGATGGAGCACCCCCAGGGAAAAATAAAAGTCAGTGCCTATGCCCTTTGGGCAAATGGGGATGAGTTAAACCCACTGTTCTCTTCTTCCCCAATTCTGACGTGATTTCTTTTTTTTTTTTTTTTGCCAGATATGAACCAACAGCTCCTCATAATGGAAATGTTTCTGATAACACTGATCTCAAGGGTGGTGTATAGGAAAAGATATGATCTGGAACTTCCAGAGTGCACTGACCAGGAAACTAGCGACAATAAACAGAACACCAAGATCAGCATAAATGGTAAATTTATTGAAGATGGAACCCAAAATGTGTAGAAAATGGACGGATGTGCTGGCTTGTGAAAGCTGGGACAATACTTGTAGCCCAACTCAGCTTGGCCATGGCATGATCCTGACTAATGTATATGCTTTACTTGAGGAGACATCCATTGCAGCTTTTATATCCTTATACTGCAAATAGCAGATTTCCAAGCTGGAACAGCTTCTGTTATAAATTCCTGTGACCTGGACAGAAAGGACCGAAAAGTGGGAGGATAAACCTTCTTATTTTCCAGAGATACATACACAGAGTGAGAGATTTCTGTCTCCATATAATTTCATGCAGTTGTCAGACAGTTTGGGTCCCATCAGCTTGTTTGAACCCTGCAGTGTAAATGTGAATTGATATAATACAGTTTTGCACACATTATGATGTTTATACAATGCGGCAACACTGGAGACTCGCTCTTTTTTGTTTTTTCCTCATTTCATGTAGCCACCTCTTGTTTGGAGCTCTCTCCCAGTTCCAGCACTTCAGGTGCCCACCATCTCTTTGTTCAAATCCCTCCTCAATTCTCACTCTTCTCACCAAACCCACAACAGCTAACATACCTCAGTAAATATATCCTCTCAGATCCCAACACATCCTGCATGCGATATCCAACTCAGTAGAAGATAAGCTCTTTGGGTGAGGGCTGTCACTTTTTCCTGTCTTTTTTATACCAGTGATTCTCAATCTTTCCAGAATACTGTACCCCGTTCAGGAGGCTGATTTGTCTTGCATACCCCAAGTTTCACCTCACTTAAAATTATTTGCTTACAATATTGACATAAAAATACAGAAGTGTCACAGCACACTATTACTGAAAAATTGGTTACTTTCTCATTTGTCTGTATGAAATTTAAATTTGGACTGACCTCGCTTGTGCATTTTATGTAGCCAGTTGTAAAACTAGGCAAATACCTGGATGATTTGATGTACCCCCTGCAAGACCTCTGCGTACCCTCAGGGGTATGCATGTCCCAGGTTGAGAACCACTGTTTTATACCAGTAAGCACACAGTAACCATTCATGACTATTTAATAATAGCTACCAATAGTCCTCCCCATGGGAGGCAGTGTGATCCAATGGATCGGGTATGGGACTAGGAGGCAGGAGAGGTGGGTTATGTTCTGTGCTCTGCCACTGACCCACTGTGCCTTAGTGTCCATCTGTAAAATGGGGATAATGATACTTAACTAGCTTTAAGATAGTTTAACTATCTTTAAGCGCTTTGAGATAATGTATACAAATTTTTATATAAAGCTAAGTATTTTTATTAAAAGGAATCATTTTCAAATAATTGCTCCCCCCCCA